>NW_017727856.1:102897-140030 GCF_001865875.1 Lupinus angustifolius
TAGATCTAATTTTTTCTTGTACTTCATGCGATTGCTCTATAAATAAATTATGTCAAACTACTACTTGTGAGTCTTGCGAGGACTCGAAAAACGAAAATTTTAAACTAAATGAAAAACTCACAAAACTTACAAATAGTAAACACCAATTACACGCTCTGCTTAGTAAAGCGAGAAACGTTGGTGACCACACTGGATTAGGGTATGTTCCCCCTTCCCATAAAAATAGACCAGATAGGAGACCTCTAACACGCCAATATAAAAATTCTAATAACAAAAATAGAGTCCCTACATGCTATTACTGTGGCACATATGGCCATACATCTCATTCCTGTTACATCAGGAGATATGGGATACCCAGTGGTGTTTATGCTTGGGTAAGAAAGGGAGATAACTCCCTTGTCACTAACAGAAAGGGACCCAACATAATTTGGGTACCTGAGACTAGCAGGTGATCTATTTTGCAGAAATGTCTTCGAACACACGGACAAATCTAGTATCTTGATAGCGGCTGTTCGAGACATATGACTGGGGACAAGTCAAAATTCCTAGACTTGTCGTTGAAAGAAAAGGGATTCGTCACCTATGGAGACAACAACAAAGGAAGAATCTTAGGTACTGGGAAGATTGGCAACTCAAACCACACGATAATCGAGAACGTTCTATACGTAAAAGGTTTAGAACATACTCTGTTGAGCATAAGCCAACTATGCGACAAAGGTAATCTTGCATCTTTCGATTCTGATTGTTGTATCATTCGTGATGTCTTATCTAATAATATTAAATTTGTCGGATATCGAGTAAACAATATTTATATGGTTAATCTGGAGGATGTCACTTCTCTTTTCTCAAAATGTTTTATTTCAAAAGAAGATGACATCTTGCTTTAGCATAGACGCGTCGCTAACATTCATGTGAAGCATTTAGAAAAATTGTCTAAAAACGATTTAGTAATTGGTCTTCCAAAACTTGATTTTAAAACTCAGGATTCATGTGACATGTGTCAGAAATGTAAACAAGTCAAGAATTCTTTTAATTAAAAGAATGTGATATCCACAACTAGACCATTGGAGCTTCTCCATATGGACTTGTTTGGACCGTCACGAAATTATGAGCTTTGGTGGGAGCTATTACGCCTTAGTTATTGTTGATGATTTTTCTAGATTCACATGGACTTTATTTTTAGCATCAAAGAGCGATGCTTATAAATCTTTTGAATGTCTAGTCTAACAAATCCAAAACCAGTCTAACCTGAAAATTATTTACATTCAATCCGACCATGGCGGAGAATTTGAAAATCATAAATTTAATAAGCTTTGTAATAAGCTTGGTATTATGCATAAGTTCTCAGCTCCTCGTAACCCTCAACAAAATGGAGTTGTGAGAGGAAAAATAGAGTTCTAGAGAAACTCGCGAGGACTATGCTAAATGAGAGCAAAGTCACAAAATATTTCTGGGCTGATGTAGTTTACACAACATGTTATTTTATAAATCAAATACTACTTAGACCTAATTTTTTGAAAACACCTTACGAAATTCTTAAAGGTCGAAAACCGAATATTGCACATCTTCATGCTTTCGGGTGCAAATGTTTTATTTTGAATAATGGAAAAAGATCTTCAGGAAAATTCGACTCGAAAGCTGATGAGGGCATATTCTTACGATATTCATTACATATCAAGGTATTCCGTGTGTTTAATAAATATACCATGCAAGTAGAATAGAAGAGAAAGGTCTTTTCTTATGATATTCATGTTCATTTTGATGAATCTTGTCCAAAAGAGAAGAAAAAGGTCTTTTCTTATGATATTTCAGGTACACTAGAAGAAGTGCAATCCAAGGACATGAATGAAATCCAATAAGATGCGGAGCAAACAGTAGAAGATCAACATCAGGATATGCCTATTGCGTGGAAAAATAAAAAGGATCATCTACTCGATAAGGTGTTAGGTGATATATCTACGGGGGTCGTAACCCGTAGCTCTTTTCGTAATTTCTGTAATTTTGTTGCATTTGTATCTCATATAGAGCCGAAGACCATCGATGAATCCGTCGAGGATGTACACTGGGGTATAGCTATGCAAGAAGAGCTAAACCAGTTCGAGGGAAATAATGTGTGGGACTTGGTCCCCAAACCTAAAGATCATCCCGTTATTGGCACCAGATGGGTCTTTCGTAATAAGCTAGATGAATCTGGCTTAATAAATAAAAAGGCTCGCTTAGTGGCCAAAGGCTATAACCAGGAGGAGGGCATCAATTATGATGAGACCTGCACTCCTGTAGCCAGACTTGAGGCCATTAGCATGCTCTTGTCTTTTGCATCAATCATGAATTTTAAACTTTTCCAAATGGATGTCTAAAGTGCATTTTTAAATGGATATATTCAAGAGGAGGTGTACATAGACCAACCACCAGGGTTTGAAAACTTCAAATACCCGAACCATGTTTATAAACTCAAGAAGGCCCTCTGCGGCCTAAAATNAGGAAGTGTATGTAGACCAACCACCTGGGTTTGAAAACTTCAAATACCCGAACCATGTTTATAAACTCAAGAAGGCCCTCTGCGGCCTAAAATAGGCTCCCAGAGCCTAGTACGATAGATTAAGTTCGTTCCTACTTGAAAAGGGTTCGAAAAAGGTTTGGTCGACACCACTCTTTTTATCTGCAGATTAGATAATCATGCTTTACTTGTGCAAATATATGTTGATGATATTATCTTCGGATCTACTAATGACATCCTTTGTAAGGAATTTTCTGAGTTGATGCAGGGGGAGTTTGAGATGTCGATGATGGGTGAGCTGACCTTCTTCCTTGGGCTTCAAATTAAACAAATGGAAAGTGGCATCTTCATCCATCAGTCGAAGTATTGCAAGGAACTACTGAAGAAATTCGATATGGAGCAGTGTAAAGACGCATCTACACCTATGGCATATGCATGTTATCTAGACAAAGATGAAAAGGGAAAAGCGACTGAGGTAACCAAATATCGTGGGATAATCAGCTCATTATTGTACTTAACTGCTAGCTGCCCCGATATTATGTTTAGCGTTTGTATGTGTGCTAGATTTCAATCTTTGCCAAAAGAATCACATTATATTGATGTAAAACGTATCATGAGATATCTAAAGGGAACTATAAATATGGGATTATGGTATCCTCGGGATACCTCCCTATCCTTGGTAGGTTACTCTGATTTTGACTTTGCTGGGTGTAAGTTGGATCATAAAAGCACTAGTGGGACTTGTCACCTATTAGGCAGCTCCCTAGTTGCATGGCATAGCAAAAAGCAAGTGTGCGTTGCTTTGTCCATCGTTGAAGCAGAATATATTGCCGCTTGCATGTGTTGCGCTCAAATCCTTTGGATGAAGCAGCAACTTAAGGACTTTGGGCTCATATTATAAAAGATCCATATTAAGTGTGATAACAAGAGTGCCATTAACCTTTCCAAGAATCCCGTCTTGCATTCTAGAACTAAGAAAATTGAAATAAGGCATCATTTCTTGGGTGATCATGTTCAAAAAGGTGATTGTATATTAGAATTTGTTGAAACATCTAAACAATTAACATATATTTTCACCAAGCCCCTCTCACGAGATACTTTCTATGTTCTTCGAAGAGAACTAGGAATCCTTGATGAAAAATATCTTGATTAATAATTTGTGATTGCCTTGCATGAGCCCTCTTGAATGCTTCATAAATAATGTTGAATGCTTATGATTCCTTATATAATCCATGATTCTGTGCTTAAATGCTTTAAACATATGTGATTGCTTAAAATTAATTTGCCAAGAGTTTTGAAATCCATGCATCCTTTTAAAAACATCCATAATGTTGTATCTGATGCATTTAATTGATTAAGTAAATATGTTAATCGATTACCTGGGCCAACAATTTTAAACCTGGCAGTTTTAACGCAGGTTAATCGATTAAGGGATGTTGTTAATTGATTAACGGCATCAGTATATCAGAAACATAAGCGTTTCTGGGCATTTTTAAAAACCCCATTCATCCGCTTTTCTCTCAAATCTCAGAGAAACACGTCCAACATCATCCCTAAGCTTCAACCTAGCCCCAAACAACATCACCCCACTACATTTCCACTCCATAAACTGGCTTCCTCATCTCCCATTTTCAAGAAATTCGTTTTCCCCAAATTGAAAATCCTACCCTAGGTTTCCCTCAACCTTCCTCTAAAACTTCATCACGGTTCAGTGTTTGATTGCTATGGACAGATGACGTGCTAAGAGAATCAAAACAACCATGTAACGTCCACCGCATGCCCCAAAAACCATGCCACCACAACAGCCAAGGCAGGGCCACAGGGACCCATACTATTCATTGATTCTACAAGAAACCCGACTGTTGAAATTTCAGGGGAGAAAACCTACGTATATTCGGTTTGCGAATTTGACTTGGCTAGCGGAACAAAACTTTGATTTTCCGCATGGTTTGCAAGATCAAGGGGTTGTCCCCTTCTTGGAATTGAAAGGTAACATTTACCCTGGTTTAGTTAGGGAATACTATGCTAACTTCAGATACAAAGATGGGAAATATTGGTCGATGATTGCTGGAAAAATGTTTGAAATTAATGAAGATGTCTTTATGAACGTGGGTGGTTTAGCTTGTTCGGGTGCTAGTTTAAGTGATTGTGGTTGGGAAGATAACAATTTGTTTGATGCTGTTGAAATGTATAAGTCGTGTTTGCGTAGACCTCAATTATATGTTCAAGGCAAATTGACCAAAGTTGGGTCATTGTCCATGGAAAATAGACTCATACACTACTTGATTGCCTACATATTGATTCAGAGAAACACAAATCATGCACAACCTACTGTGAATGATTTGAGGTTCATGTTTGTGATGAAGGAGAAGATCATGATAAATTGGCCTGACGAGATTCTGAAGGTCATGTATAGAATCTCCACCTCTCAATCAAGGCTGCTTCCTTATAGTATCTTTAGATCCCGAGTTATTGACTATCTACATATTGATGTTTTGGATACTTTAGTGCTGGACTGCTCAGACAAGGATCACTTGATTGGTGAAAGCCTGATTATAAAAATGGGTATTTACAAGTACGGTAAAACATAGCAATATCAAGAGGACTTCAACAATGCCAACCTTGATCCTTCCGGTGAAGATGATCAAGATGATAATAAAGAGACATTTCCTACAACTCAGGGGGAATATTCAGGATATGCATCACAGCAACCTGCTTTTGGACAAGCTTACATGGATCCTATGTAACAACGTCTCAACAATAGAATGGATCTTCACTTTCAGTCTCTTAAGGACTTGTATCATACGGATTTGGAGCATTTTGTGGAGCGTTAGAATGCATACATTGACAACCATTACCAATCCTTGGGGAACCATATTCAGACCACCACTGACTCTCAGACTAGAAGACTATGTGTTGAGTTCAACAAGCTAAGTGCCTTCATCAAGGGTGGTAGTAGCTTGTCGATTCCTGACAACCAGAATCCTCCATCTCATCCTTAGGTAGGAACCCATAGAGTCTTAGTTTAGCCTTCCTAGCTAATGGACCTTGTTGATCCTTGTTTCCTCTTGGAAACTTATTTTTTTATTGCATCGCTGCTCTTATTTGGATTGTAATAACTCTATAACTTCAGCTGAACTACTGCTTTACAACTAAACCTTTTGTGTTAAAATGATTTTGAATTATCGTGTTTATGTTGCATATAGTACTTTACGTTTTGTTTTAAATGGATCTTGATCATGATTGATGTATGTGATTATATTGAATGATTATGCCTATTGCTAACTGCTCATACATATACAATGCTTAATCATTTCATGCTTAACTTGATATATCATAACCTTCCATGCCATTAAAACTGTTCTGTTGCTGTTTGCTATCCATTTAATCGATTAAGGGCTCTAGTTAATCGATTAAACGATGAAAAACTGTGAATTTGTTCAAGCTTCTCACATCTGGTTAATTAGTTACTTACCCAAAATTTAATTGATTAATTACAGTCTGTTATAACCATCATAACTCTCCTAACTTTTGACTAGAATTGAATATTTTTTATCTTTTTGATAATGTCAAAAGGGGAAGAAAGGTTGCTTGTTGTGTTACATACATTTTGCAGGTTGTATAATACATTTTGCAGGTTGTTTTTACCAAGCTTCCATATATGATGTTTGCTTACCTACAATGAAGCAAATGGGCCTCAAATTTGTTCTTTGAAAAACAACCATTAACAACCATTCTGCAAATTCATTATCAAGCTAATCCATCAACAATTGAAGAATTTTGATGTAGTGTTTGTCATCATCAAAAAGGGGGAGATTGAGCGGGCAAAGTGTCAAGGATAGCACTAGCATTTCTCTGCCTATGTTTTGATGAAGACAAGGTTCTATTAAAGCTTGAAGATGGCTCAACAATCAACATGCCTTATGCTCATTTGGTCATATATAGACTAGGACATAATTTGAGTCTATATTCTAAGTAGTCTGGGATGTGTGCCGTAGTAAGTGAGTATAGAACCTAGGTGCTAGTCTCTTAAGCCATTGTAACTGTCATATCATATCTATGAGACATATCATTTAGTTAATTGTGTGTTCATGCATTAATCATATATGTTGTGCATAACATATGAGAAGTTTACCTTGTGAAACATGTGGATTAATGTTCTAGTTAATCGATTAACGTGGTGACTTAATCGATTAACTCAACTACTTTTCTGTAAAATCAGTGTTTTCTATTTAAACTGTTTTCTGTGTCATTCTGTTGCATGGTTAATCGATTAACGGGTAGCCTTAATCGATTAACTAGTCTGTTATTTGTTATAACTGAATTCTGGTTCAACTGTTTGCAACGAATGTAACCGCCTAAACACCATGCAATAAATAAGAGGCAACGTTTAGAAAACGATAGCATTGCATTCTATTGTATAAGGTTATTTAGAGAGCATTTTTCATATTTGTTTTACTGATTTTTCAAGAGAATATTATGATGTTTTGATTTCAATCATTTGCTTACTGTTTTGCATAATTCTATGTTCATTCTTATCTTGCTCACATGCTCATGCATTTGATAGATTGTTAGAGATATTATATGTATACTGCTTTTGATTAACTCACATAAACCTTGATGGCTTAATTGATTAGTAAGTGGGTTAGTCTTTGAGTCTTTTTCTTGTAATATTCCAAGCATTATTGTGCTTAGTATACCTTACTGTTTAACGTGTTTTTTGTGTATTTCTGGATTAGTCTCTTGGTGTGAGATCACCATAGAGATTGAGATTCTTCACCAAGGCTAGGAGGTCTTTATTTGAGGAAAAGAATCTTGGCTGCGGGTATTTCGCGAGAAAGGTTTTCTTAGGCGAAGGGTAGAGTCAAACTAAGGATTTAGGGGTCCTAGATTTCAAGAAAGAAGCGTCTTATGTGCTTGTAATTGAATTGGTGTGTGTATTCATACTATATCTCAATATTGTGAAGAAGAAAATCTCCCTAGATCAGAAGGGGAGGCCTGGATGTAGTTTGCAGTGGACCGCAAACGAACCAGGATAAAAAGCCATTTGTGCACTCTTTTTCTCTCTTAATCTTTTTTAAGTTTCATGTCATTATAAATTGAATCTACAATTAATATTCTGGATATTTCTTTACTACCATATGCTTAATATTTGTGCGTAAGAATATCTGTATTATATCTGTTCAATTGTGTTTAAATAACTATGCAATTTGCCTGTCTGGTCATTCTGTTCTGTGCAATAGTTAATCGATTAAAGCGTGCTATTAATCGATTAAAGCGTCTATTAATCGATTAATTGGGCTGTTTCCAGCAGTTGGGTTATTATTTCAAGAAGCGGTGATTGATAACCGCTACACCTATTCAACCCCCCTTCTAGGTGTTCTTAGGCCACTAATACCTAACACTCTACACTTTCAATCTTCCCATTTTTGATGATGACAAAAACCACATCAAATAATACGTTGCATTTGAGGAATTAGTTTGATGATGTTGTACATTTGCATAATGGTTGTGAATTCAAAGTTGAAGCGCTTTGCTCTCCCCCTTAGGTAAGAAATGATTAAGACAACCTGCAAATAACATCAAACACAACAAGAAACCTTTCTCCCCCTTTTGACATTATAAAAAAGATACGAATATTCAATTCTAGTCAAAAGTAAGAAGAGATATAGCAATTTATTTTAAAAAACTGTAATTATTAGCATAAGCAATAACCAGATTGAGAAACTTAAACAAATGCATTGATTTCTGACTCTAAATTTGAATATAGACATATTTTCCATGACATAGCCATTACGTAAACAGTTTAGACATGGAATGATTAAACATATATGTATGTTACTTGTTAGTACCACTTGTTAGATGTCATTATCACCACTTGTTAGGACTTGTTAGGCTATTTCCATTTTAAAGCATATTTCAATCATTCAATTATAATACACAATTAAGGATTCATGCAAAAATAAATTCTATTTAACATAATTAGCAAGGTTCAACATAGTTACAAAATACTAAAAGATGGTACAACCATAAACATGAGATGTACTTGACTCAAAAATATAGACGTAAGCCACAAAACAACAAGAATTATTTTTTTTAAAAAAGTTGAGCCCATGTAATCGATTATCACAAAATTTAATCGATCAAGATGATTTATTTCAGAAAGCTTTAGCTACTTGAACTCATTTAATCGATTATACTGAGAGTTAATCAATTAATGACAGAAAGTTGACAATTTTAGGCACAATTTTGAGTTTACTAATAAATAAATTTGTAACCTTGTTAATATAATTACATTACTTACCCTTTGGTGATAGGTCAAGCTTACCACTTGTTTGATGAAAGGTTTGATGATATGATCAAAGTTGTATATTTGACATTCAACGTGCGCTGCTCCCCCTTTCATTGTTCTTCCCTTTATCTTCTCCCCCTTTATTACTTAGAGAAATACTCTTGGTAGGTAGTATAATACGGAAGCTCATTTAACAACCTTTCTCAATAGCTTTTCTTCTTAATAACCTTGATCTACTTACCAACCTTTTGCCTAGAACATCTTTTCTTGATTTTTCCCTTGATGCTCAAATGTCCTTTGGCACACCTGCAAAAACAATTTATTTGTCTCTTTAGGGTACCCAATTTATTTTGCGTTCCTTAATGTTAGTATCTAAGGGATCTTGCCCCTTCTTTATCCAAAGATATTTGCCACTTGGCACACCAAATTTTCTAATAAAGCATGTAGTACATGTGTGACCATGTGTACCACAATAGAAACAAGTAGGCATGTTATTATTTGACTTCTTATGCATATGAACTACTATATTTCTACATGGTATTGTCTTAGGTTCAGGTTTATATCGAATTCCAGATCGGTTACAAACATTTCTTGTATTAGCAAGCAACATGTTAAGGTTTTCTTGACTATATGTGAGCTTTGAAAGTTTTTGTTTAAAGACAGAATTTTCAACATTTAAATTATCACAAGTATCACATCTAGAGGGTTGACATAATTTAGAAGTAGAGATATCACATGAGGCACATGCATAGATAAAATCAAGAGTTTCATTTTCAAGTTTAAGCTCATCTAATTCCTTTTGCATTTCAATTATTTTCTTTTTATGCTAGGAGATAACTCTTTTTCTATCTATATTTATTTTAACAATTTTCTTCAATTCCTCATGCATTTCGACATAAGCTGCATATAATTCATCATATCTAATTCTTTTTGCATTTCAATTATTTTCTTTTCATGTAAGGAGATAACTCTTTTTTCTATCTATATTTATTTTAACAATTTTCTTCAATTCCTCATGCATTGCGACATAAGCTGCATATAATTCATCACATGGAGGAGAGTCATTAAAGCATGATGAAGTATAGGAATGCACCTCAATAGAATCATCTTCATCACTAGATGTGCGCTTATCATGCACTTGTGCCATAAGGCATACCTTTGAATTTTTCTCCTCATCGGATGAGCTTGATGACAAATCTTTCTCGGAATCATTCCAAACAATGTATGCTTCTTTTGACTTGGACATTCGAGATTTGCTCTTCTTGTTATCGAATTTCTTGAGGTGGCTCGGGCACTGATGCTTCATGTGGCCCAATTTTCCACACTCATAGCAAGTAAAGCCTTCTATGGGAATCTTTCTTTTTTTGGTTGAGTTCTTGGCTTCTTTATTTAGACTCTTGATCCCTCCTTTCTTCTTGAGATACTTCTTGAATTTTTCAAATAGGAGAGTCAAGTCTTCATTGAAATTAGAATCTGAACTAGAATCATCACTTTCTTGATCATCTTGAAATCTTGTAGCCTTGAATGTGATTCTGTTTTTGTCTGACTCTTCTTTCATTGTCAAACGCCCTAACTCCATTTCATGTTCTTGGAGTTTCTCAATTAGAGTAGCTAATGGCATGTTGTCTAAGTTCTTTGACTCCATTATCGTGGTTACCTTTGGTTTCCATTTCCTATCAAGACAACGCAAAACTTTGTTAGACAAATCAGCATTAGTAAAAGTTTTATCAAGGTCGACCAAATGATTTACAACATGAGTAAAATGTTTTTTCAAAATACATATAGATTCATTAAGAAGCATGCGAAATAACTCATACTCATGCGTAAGCGCATTTAATCTAGCGCTCTGAACTTCACTCGTGCCTTCGTGGGTAACTTGTAAAGTATCCCACATTTCTTTCGCATTATGGCACCGCGAGACCCTAAAGAATTCATCATATGATAGGGCCGATGTGATGATGTTTTTGGCGCGCAGGTGAAGGTCATGTTGGACCTTTCTTTTCTCAATATCCGTTCATAAGCCTTTAGGCTCGCCATCCACCATATGAAGTAGAATGTATGGACCACTGACAACGGAATCCCAAATGTCCATATCTATTGCCTCAATATAGATTCTCATGGGAACCTTCCAATAGGCATAGCCATCGCCACTGAATACGGGAGGGCGGTTAAAGGATACGCCATCACCGCCAAAGGGGTTATTAGAGCCCATATGTAGTCCCTTTCGGATCACGCGAATGCGGTTGAGCTAGCACAACGTACTAGCTCTGATACTACTTGTTAGGTATCAGTGGCAGAATACACCTAGAAGGGGGGTTGAATAAGTGTGGCGGAGCTTAAGTTCCACTTTTCTGGTTTTTACACTTGCTGAAAAATGCCCAGTTAATCGATTAACCAGTGGGCTTAATCGATTAAATTTAAACCGAACTAGAATGATCAGAACAACAACTTGCACGGTTATTAACCAACACATAAACAAATATAAAACATATACTTTTATACAAGATTAACAAGAACATAGCAAGGTACAAGCATGCAAAATATCAGCTCCAAACTCGCCTTAAAACATCTTGAAATATGAAAGAGAAAAGGATAGAAAATATTGCATAGGGATTTTATCCTGGTTTGTTTTGCTGTCCACTGCAAAACTACATTCAGTCCTCCCCTCTGATTTAGGATATTTTCCTTCTTCACTATAGAACACAATGTACGTTACATACACGCTTCCAAATACAAGACTCAAATGCTCCTTTCTCTGAACCCAAAGAACTTCGTCACCCTTGGTTTGACCTTTCCCAAAACCGCCTCCAAGAAAACCTTTCTTACTGCGATTCGGCCCCAGCCAAGGTATCGCTCTTTATCCCAAGACCTTTAAGTCTTTGTGTGAAGAACATCTTACCTAACCGCAGCTAGGGTTTTCCCAATCCTTGAATAACAATGTTTTGAGTTATTAATGAGTACTAAATACTCAAATATTACAATAAAGATCAAAGCCTAAAACTTAAGCAAGAACTCACAAGATGTCCTAGTCTAATATGAATGTTCATGCATGAGGTTTCTGAAAATATGCAATCATAAAAAAACTATCTCATTTTCTTTTCAAGAAACACAAGAATGATGCAAGATAAGGTTTTCAAAGAATCATGCAATATATGAATATAAAAACTAAAGTCTTAACATGATCTAATCTTTCTTCTAATTCAATGCTCTCTAATAGATTCTAACATTGATGATCTATCTCTTTTCTTTGTGTTTTTTACTCTTGGTTGTTTCTACAATTAGCCAGTATTTATACAAAACAGATTTTGCCTCTAAAAACGGTTTTTCAGTTATGCAGTTGAAACAGCAGAAACACTCACGTTAATCAATTAAGCCATGGGGTTAATCGATTAACTAGTGTATTTTTAGTACATGATTAAATGGTAAACTGCTTATATGTTATGGTTGATACCTGTACATGTTTTAGCCATTATGTTATGCCTAATATGCACATACAACATGTATGATTAATGCATAAACATATACAAAACTAGATGATGTCTCATTTTAGTAGATTAATTACTTTATTAAGTCTTGTGAGACTCACACCTAGGTTTACCTAACCTAGACTCAATATCTATGGCAAGCAACTTAGACTTCTAAAAAGATAATCAAGAATAATAACCTAAGTCTAATAATTCAACACTTGAGTCCTAGGCATGTTGATTGTTGAGCCATCTTCAAGCTTTAACCAATTCCTTGTCTTCATCAAAACATAGGCAAAACATTGCTAATGCTAACACTTTGCACTTTCACAAAGGTTATTTTGTACCGTTCTTTATTGTGACAACAAAAATCCATTCCAATTATTACTTTAGTGTTATTATTATTTTTAATTTTGTTATGCTATTTGTCACTTTAGAAAATTAGGAATTGTTAATTAATTTTTTATGTTTCCTCTTTTTATCTTACAGTGTCATATATTAACTATTCAATCTAATTCTCTTCATCAACAAGGCGTTGGTCTAGTGGTGGAAGGCCCTACTAGATCTTCAAAGTTGAGAGTTCGATTTCTAGGAGCAACATTTGTTTGAAGGGACATGCACGAACCCCGAAATAGATTAATCAATGCTATATTATTTTATATTATAATTAAAATTTTCAATAATTACCTTATGTATATGTTATTTTAAGGCTAGAATGCAATTTTGGTTATTCAAATTTATCAATTGTCCGATTTTAGAATACCCTAATGTTTGTGTGATTAAAGTCCTCCAACTAACATAAAAGTGTAAAAATAGTCTTTGTGTTAAATTACCATCCAAAACCCTAATAGAGATTATTATGTGATGGATATTATCAAACGTCATAACACATGTGTCTAAATGATTTTTCAAAGAATTTAATATGTATATACTAACAGTTTAAATGTTTTTACACTGCCAACAAATTTCCACCATTCATATATTAACTATCATTGACTTTCAAACAAAAGTAATACAAATCAATGGTTGATAATGTGCTGACAGTGTAAAAAACTTTACACTGACAATGTATAGTTTTTAAACTCTTTCCAAAATTATAATGTTGTTTTAGTCTGGTCCTTTTCTTTTATGCATAATTCGCCTTTAATTTTTTATCTTCAATCTTACATGATTGTGTAATAATGATAATGCTTCGATATATTTAATATAAATAATCACAATATAATAAATTCGGTAAAACTAAATAATTGCAATATAATAACTTAATATTTTTATATCTGAAAAACTCACCAACATGTTATTATAATTAATAAAATTAAGAAAAATAATATAAACTATATTTAATTAAAAAATAAATATTGTAATAAATCAATCAATGAAAATTAAATAATTGTATAAAACCTATTTTTATTTGTTTTAAGAAAAATATATTATCAACTTCACCTTGTCACACACATAAGTTAGATCATATTACTATTTAGGGATGGCAATAAGTTTGGATAGGTTCGGGTACTGCATTACATGGACCCGTCCCGTTGCTTAATTTCTGGTCCCAAACTCGCTCCAGACCAGTGCTAATACCCACTGGTTCTGCTGCCTGCGTGTCCTTGGGTATCCAGTAGATTTACGGGTACTCACGAATTGAAAAATAAAAAATAATTGTGAGAAAATTATGTAATTATGTGTTTGTTTCCTATGATCTTATATGTTATTTAATCAATTAACAAGTAAAAAATTATAAAATATAATTTAAAGTTTTAAACATAATTTAAATTGTTTATTAAACATAACTCCTTTCACTCAAACAAACATAAAAAACTAAGTCATTATTTCAATATTATGATGTAAAATTCATTTGGTAAGAATTATTTAATCAACATAACATTAGCTTACATATATGAATTAATCACATAAGACCTTTTCACACTCTTTAACAATATAATATCATTGATTCTGACCTTGACACAGTTTTGATAAATACACCAACATCACCAAAAAGAAGAAAAGGAAGAATACTTATGAAGACAAAGCTTCAAAACAAATTAGTCTAACTCCAAATAGGTACTTTTATCCTAT
This sequence comes from Lupinus angustifolius, assembly GCF_001865875.1. NCBI lineage: Eukaryota > Viridiplantae > Streptophyta > Magnoliopsida > Fabales > Fabaceae > Lupinus > Lupinus angustifolius. Next base: position 117,227 of record NW_017727856.1, read on the forward strand.
ACTCTCGAATATACAATAGTAGTAATGCTCAAACTATTTTTAAGAAAATTGAAACACTTCAAGTAAAACAATTTTCAAAAATAGTGTGTAACACATTATCGTATCAAAAGTAACAGGTTATATAAGTGAGTTAACCAATTACCTAACAAAAATTGTGTAGGGTATTCGATTACCCAAATGCTGTAATTGATTACTCTAATTAAATTTTAATTACTCAGTTGGAAAACATGTTTGAGTAATCGATTACTCAAGGCTTTAATCGATTAGTGAGAACTGTTGCATCAGTTTTTAGATTTCAAAATGGATGGTTTTCATCCCAAACAAAATTGTTTCATTCCAATCATTTCCTACCATTTCAAAGAGGTGTTATGGGTGGTTGAAAAGCCTATTTAAAGGCATTGAATCTCAGAATCAAACATATAACTCTCACACAAACTTTCAAACATAATTCTGAAAATTCTTTGAAATATTTTCTGCACTTTTCGCAAGTTGTTCTTAAACTTTCAAAGTGAATTTTTGAAGTTGCTCGAAGTAAAATGTTTCAAAGTTTTACAAACATATAAGAGTATTATTACTTGGTATACAAAGAGTTATCGGATTGCAAATGATATTACATTTCAAATTTGTAAAGGCAATCTTGTCATTGTTGTAAATTCTTCATTGACATTTTAGAAGTCTTTCTTTCACAAGGGTGTGATAAGAAAAGGGAAAGAGTCACTTGAAAATGTGTTTTTCAAGAGTGACATAAGTATTATTGAGTGTGTAAGGTACATAGAGGTCTCGGGGTTAGATATTATAATTACAACTCATGATATTTAGTTAAGAAATCTCTTGTGCTGTAAGAATATTGGACGTAACCTTCGGTGGACAAGAATGTGAACCATTATAAAAAAATTTGTACTCTTTTCTCCTTTATCTCTTGTTTTTTACTTGGTAATTTTCTGCATAATTTCTCCACTGCATTTAACTCTTAATTTTGCAGAAAAAGTGGCCATAATTTTAAGTCAACTAATTCACCCCCCTGTCTTAGTTGCAATCTTAGTCTTGCCATTGGAACTAGAGCTATTTTTGAGTAAGTTATTCTCAAATCTGATCCTATATCAAAGATGGCCTCAAGATTATTCCTAGGAGAATTTTCCAACATCAACCGCCCTCCAAGCTTTATTGGATAGTGCTATGAGTTTTGGTAAATCAGAATGGGAACCTTCATAGAATCTCAAGACTTGGACATATGGAATGCAATTTAAGAAGGACCATATGAACCCTTCACCATAGTCAATAGTGTAAGGGAATTAAAGCCCAAATCTTCATGGAATGATGAAGATAAAAAGAAGGTGCAATATAATCTCAAAGCAAAGAACATCCTTACTCAGCACTTGGAATTTACGAGTTCTTTAGAGTATCAAACTGCAAATCTGCCAAAGAAATGTGGGATACTCTAGAGACTACACATGAAGGAACTGAGGAAGTAAAGAGGTCGAGACTCAATACTCTTTCCCAAGAATATGAAATGTTATGTATGAAACCTGGAGAGAAAATTTTGGATCTTCAAAAGAGATTTACTCACCTCAAGATTCACCTTATTGCACTTGGTAAGGTACTATCAAATAGCGACTTGAACTTGAAGGTTCTAAGATCACTCACTAGAACATGGAAACTGAAGGTAACATCCATTTCTGAAAAGAAAAGTTTATTAAAAATGTCTTGGGCTGCTTTGTTTGGTAAATTGCAGGAACATGAATTAGAACTCAGCCAACTTGACCAACATGAAGAGAAAGAGAAGAATATCTTTCTCAAGGCGAAAGTAGACAAATACGAATCATTAGAAGATGAATATGAGAAGGAAGAGATGGAAGACATGAGTCTTCTTGTAAAGAAGTTCAGCAAGCACCTTAAAAGGAACAAGGGTGCTAAAACTAGACAAATGAGGAATTTCACCAAAACCAATGATGCCTCCACTTCAAACCAAAACTTCACATGCTTTAAATGTGGCAAGCCTGGTCATATGAAGATGAATTGTCCAAACCTGAAAAAGAATTCTTTGAACGGGAAGAATGAAATGAGGACTGAACGGAGATCCTATATTGTTTGGGAAGACAATGATACTAGTTCCGCCTCTGAAAAAGAAAATGAAAAACAAGCACATCTCTCTTTAATGGCATCTCATCATTCTGATGATGAAGAGGTAAATGACACTAAACTATATTCTTCTAAATTACAATCTGCATTTAATGGCTTGCATGATGAATATGTCAAACTCACAAAAATGTTTCTAAAACAAAAAACGGAGTTAGATATATATAGAAACAAACCCTCATCATCTTCATGTCAAAACTGCATTGCTCTTGAAAATAAAGTCTCAACATTAAGTCTTGAACTTAATAAACTGAACAAGAGTAGTAAAAGTCTAGAAAAGATCATTAATGATCAAATATACTCAATAGACCGAAGAGGTCTTGGCTATTCAAAAAGCCATGTTTCTAAGAAACAAAGTGTCTCAACAAAAATAAACTTTCATAAACAACATATCCATGCATTTGAACATAGTAATGATAAATCTAGGATACATAACCATAAACCCACATGTACCTATTGCAAAAACCATGGGCATACACCAAATACTTGCATAATTAGAAAATATAGTGTACCCTTAGGTCATTGTAGATGGGTTGAGAAAGATACTAACCATGTAGGACCCAAAGAATATTGGGTACCTAGTAAAACTTTACTTGTTTTGTAGGATAATTTGAGAGCCGCCTACAACTTATGGTACTTGGATAGCGGCTGCTCAAAGCACATGACGGACGATAGAAATAAGTTCTTTGTCCTTACTCCAAGGGACAAAGGCTATGTCACATATGGTGATAACAACAAAGGAAAAATACATGGAGTTGGTAGAATTGGCAAGCCACCCTCAACAACTATAGAAGGTGTATTGTATGTTGAAGGACTCAAGCACAACCTTCTAAGCATAAGTCAATTATGTGACAAAGGCTTTCATGTGGCATCCTAAACGGATAAGTGCATCATCGAAAGTAAGAATTCTCCAAACTCTAAACTCCTTGGTAAAAGGATAGATAATATATATATATATATATATATGTATGATTGACATAGACTCCTCTTTACCAATAACATGTTTAGTTGCTAATGATAATCATGATGCATGTCTTTGGCATAGGATAATTGCTCATATTCATATGGACCATTTGAATAAACTCACAAACAAAGATTTAGTTGTTGGTTTACCCAAAATGAAGTTTGTTAAAGACAAACTATGTAGTGCTTGTCAAATGGGTAAACAAACAAAGACTTCTTTTAAACCTAAGCACATGGTTTCTTCCGATAGACCATTGTAATTACTACACATGGACTTATTTGGCCCCTCAAGGACAAAAAGTTATGGTGGTAACTTCTGAGTCGATGATTTTTCGAGATACACTTGGAGATTCTTAGTTCATAATAACAAGGCATTCAAAGCCTTTAGCATTTATGCTAAAAGAGTTCAGAATGAAAAATCACTAAAAATCGTTGCTATTAGAAGTGATCATGGGGGAGAATTTCAAAACTCTTCGTTTGAAGAATTCTGTGATGATCTTGGCATCAATCACAATTTTTCTGCTCCTAGAACACCACAACAAAATGGTGTTATAGAGAGATAGAATCAGTCTTTACAAGAACTGGCTCGTACAATGATGAATGAAACTAACCTCCCAAAATATTTCTAGGCTTACGCAGTAAGTACTGCATGTTATGTTTCAAACCGAGATCTCATAAGACCAATTCTTAAGAAACCCCCCTATGAACTCTTTAAAGGTAGAAAACCAAACATTTCTCATTTGCATGTATTTGGTTGTAAATGTTTTGTTTTAAATAATGGTAAAGATAACATAGCCAAGTTTGATGCAAAAGCTGATGAAGGTATCTTCCTTGGCTACTCTCCTATGAGTAAAGCGTATAGAATTTTTAATAAAAGAACTCTAGCCATGGAAGAACGAGTTCATGTATCTTTTGATGAAACCAATCCTATAATAAAGGATGGGTTAACTCTTGATAAAAAGGACTTTCCAAGATCCTATTCTAATGAAAAGTCTATTATTGATTCTACAACTAAATCTGGGCATTTGAAAATTGATGATAATCTATCCTCTCTAGAAGAGCATATTCCATCTGATTTACCAAAAGAATGGAGAACTTATCAAGATCATCCTATTGATAACATCATCGGTGATATTAGCAAGGGTATTACTACCCGTTTAATGCTAGAGGATGCATGTCTTAACATAGCCTTCGTCTCTCAAATAGAACCCTCCAAGATCGATGATGCAACCGAGGATGAACAATGGATTCTTGCAATGCAAGAAGAATTAAACCAGATGGAGAGAAATGAAGTTTTGGAGCTTGTTCCTAGACGTAGAAATAGGCATATCATAGGAACTCGTTTGGTATTTCGAAATAAAACTGATGAAAATGGTATTATTGTTAGAAATAAAGCTAGACTGGTAGCCCAAGGATACAATCAGGAAGAAGGTATAGACTTTGATGAAACCTTCGCTCTGGTTGCTAGACTTGAAGCTATTAGGCTATTACTTGCATATGCATGTTCTTTAAACTTTCAGCTACATCAAATGGACGTAAAGAGTGCTTTTCTCAACATATATATATTCAAGAAGAAGTGTTTGTAGAACAACCTCCTGGTTTTGAAGATTACAAACATCCTTCTCATGTTTACAAATTAAATAAAGCTCTCTATGGCTTGAAGCAAGCTTCACGTGCATGGTATGATCGTCTAACAAATTTTCTACTTGAAAAAGGATTTACCAAAGGAAAGGTCGACACTACACTCTTTATAAAGAAAATAAATCATCATACTCTTCTTGTTCAAATTTATGTAGATGATATTATTTTTGGTTCTACTAATGAGGTGTTGTGTAGTGATTTTGGTAAAATGATGTAAGGAGAGTTTGAAATGTCCATGATGGGGAAGTTGAATTACTTCCTTAGACTACAAAAGAAAAAACTTGGTAATGGAATTTTTGTTATTCAATCCAAGTATTTCAGAGATTTGTTGCAAAGATTTGATATGGATGGCTGCAAGCCAATAGCTACTCCTATGGAATCTGGTATCATGTTTAGTGTATGTCTGTGAGCATACTATCAATCTAATATCATGTTTAGTGTATGTCTGTGAGCATACTATCAATCTAATCCAAAAGAGTCACACTTAGTTGCTGTTAAGAGAATCATGAAATATCTTAAAGGCACATATGAAGTTGGATTGTGGTATCCAAAAGGAAGTATATGTGATTTGGTTGGTTATTAAGATTTTGCTGGATGCAAAACTGAGAGGAAAAGTACAAGTGGTACTTGTCATATTTTAGGAAATGCTTAAGTCTCTTGGTCTTGCAAGAAATAAGCATGTGTTGCCCTAAGCACTGTTGAAGCAGAATATATAGTAGCAAGTAGTTGTTGTGCCCAAGTGTTGTGGCTTAAACAACAATTATGAGATTATGGCTTAGACTTAGGCTGCACTCCTCTAAAATGTGACAATACTAGTGCTATAAACGTCACAAAGAATCAAGTTATGTATTCTAGAACCAAACACATAGATATAAGACATCACTTCCTTAGGGACCATGTCCAAAAGAAAGATGTGACTATAAAATTCGTTTATACTTATAACCAACTAGCAGATATTTTCACTAAACCCTTGGCTAAATAATGTTTTTTATAAAATTAGACGAGAATTAGGCATTCTTGATGAAACTTACCTATCTTAACATGATTATATGATTATATGTGTACTTCATTATGCTTATCTTATGCCTAATTGTACTTAAATATGTTCATTTATGTTTAAAACTTTAAAATTTTGTGTCAAAAATCATTTTCACAGCATCAATATGCCTAAAATTAATTTTTTATAGGATCAGTAATCGATTACACTAGAGAGTAACCGATTATAGGGTTGAACAGGGAGTTTTAGTAACCGATTACTCAAGTGAGTAATCGATTACTCAAAGCAGTTGTTTGAAATTTTTAAATTATTTTAAATTGAGTAATCGATTACTCGAAGTGAGTAATTACTTTGTGCAGGTATATATATGATTTTCTGCATATTTTTTCAAACTCATCTTCTTCCTCCTTCTCTCTCACTCGTGTAAACACCCCCTCAAATCTCTAAAATCTTTATTATTCATCTGTTTTGAATGATTTTTGTGTCCATTCATATCACATTTTCAATTCTAAACTCTTCTATACCATCATTTTCATGATTAGTGGACCAAATCAAAAAACCTCAAATCTCCCAAACCCAAAAACCTAAAACTTCAAAAACCCAATCCACGACATCTTCTTCAAGAACAAAGAAGCAACACACTAACATGACGCCTAATTGTAATGTTTTCATGGCTTTGGGTAAATTGCTGTTATTTTGTTGTTTTTGTTGTTGTGGTTTGAACACTGTCTGAACATCTTTTAACTCTCTACTATGTGATATCACTTTTATGATTACTTTTATGCTTGTCATATACATATTGTATGCTATATATATATATATATTATGATGGAAACTCTTGACTTTCTACTTTTGATGAATTCGAAAGGGGATAAAAGTTGGGAGAAGTGTATTTTCTATCAAATTTTATTTAAGGCACATAACTAGAAATGAATGGGGGAACATACAAAATAGGGGGAGCATACTCACGTCATCTAAACATATCTCAAAATATGTTGCTCTCAGAAAACTACACTATTAAAAAGGATATTGGTTTGTCATCATCAAAAAGGGGGAGATTGTGAAGAAGTTCTTTGCTCCTGACCTTGGCACGGTTTTGATGAAGGCACCAACATAACCAAAAATAAGAAAAGGAAGAATACTTATGGAGACAAAGAAGACAAAGCTTCCAGACAAATTAGTGTAAGTCCAAATAGATACTTCTATCCTATACTCTCGAATATATAATAGTAGTAATGCTCAAACTATATTTTAAGAAATTTGAAACACTTCAAGTAAAACAATTTTCAAAAATAGTGTGTAACATGTTATTGTATCAAAAGTAACATGTTACATAAGTGAGAAAATCAATTACCCAACAAAAATTGTGTAGGGTATGCGATTACCCAAATGCTGTAATTGATTACTCTAATTAAATTTTAATTACCCAATTGGACAACATGTTTGAGGAATTGATTACTCAAGGCTAGAGTTGTTGCATCAGTTTTCAGATTTCAAAATGAATGGTTTTCATCCCAAACGAAATGGTTTCATTCCAATCATTTCCTACCATTTCAAAGAGGTGTTATGGGTGGTTGGAAAGCCTATTTAAAGGCATTGAAACTCGAAATCAAAAATATAACTCTCACACAAACTTTCAAACATAATTCTGAAAATTCTTTGAAATATTTTCTGCACTTTTTGCAACTTGTTCTTATACTTTCAACATGAATTTTCTGGTTTGCTCGAAGTAAAGTGTTTCAAAGTTTTACAAACATATAAGAGAATTATTACTTGGTATACAAAGAGTTATCAGATTGCAAGTGATATTACATTTCAAACTTGTAAAAGCAATCTTATCATTGTTGTAAATTCTTCATTGACATTTCAGAAATCTTTCTTTCACAAGGGTGTGATAAGAAAAGGGATAGACTCCCTTGAAAAGGTGTTTTTCAAGAGTGACATAAGTATTAGTGAGTGTATAAGATACATAGAGGTCTCAGAGTGAGATATTGTAATTACAACTCATAATATTTAGTGAAGAAATCTCTTGTGCTATAAGAGTACTGGACGTAGCCTTCCATGGACAAGAATGTGAACCATTATAAAATTTTGGTGTACTCTTTTCTCCTTTATCTCTTGATTTTTACTTGTTAATTTTCTATATAATTTCTCCGCTGCACTTAACTCTTAATTTTGCAGAAAAAGTGACCATAATTTTAAGTCAACAAATTCACTCCCCTCTTAGTTGCAATCTTAGCCTTACATTAACAACATAATAATCACATTTATGAGTTAATATGATATTACATTTACGGATTAACAATATAAAATTACAATCATCATAACATGATATTCTAATTATGTTGATACATATATAGGAAGGAATATTGGATACGGGTACCCATAGGTTTGGGTACCTCATTAAATGGACCCAGACCCACCCAACACTGAGTCTCAAAATTTTGGGTCTCAGTTACCCACAAGTTCAAAATCACAGACTCAAACCCGACCCATTATGTGTATTATCTACGGATATCCAAGAGTTCAAATATCCATTACCATCCCTATTATTATTAGATAAATGATAAAAGAAAGAAAAATTACCGTTTGATATTGAACAAAGTGCTATTCTCTAAAAAAATTTGTCCTTTGTCTTCTTTGCTGTGAGCATGCATTAGTTCATAAAAAATGTGCACCTGTTAAGATGTACTTCACATTCAATTTTAGAAGATGAGAAAGTCACGTAAAAATAAAGGGAATTTTTTGTACAAATGAAAAGGATGTGAGACCCAAACTACACATTATAATGCTAGATGTGAATGAAAAGGATGTGAGACCCAATAATGTCATGGTACATAGGAAACACTATGAGGGTTGTGAATGAAAAGTTCATTGAAAATTTTGCACGTGTATATAAATATAAGGACAAAAAAATAAGATGGCTATACAAAAAAAATTGGTATAACAAAAGTACATTTTAAGTTTATTTTAAATCTACAATTAAAATGCCAGAAACATCACTCATATGAGAAAAGTATATATATATATATTAATCTATATATATATTAATTAGTGTAAGAGTTTTTTATACTTTTTTTGTTAAGCAAAGAAATATTATAAGAAAGCACAAGGGGTGCTAACCCAATACAAAGCAGTAGAAAGTTAGCTGCTAGCTAAAATAGATTGGCTCCTTTTGAAGAGCAATGCATATTTTGATGATTGTTAAAAAGCTGAACAAAATTATCCGTGAAAGTGACCTGCTGGCCTAACCAAGAATAAACGCACTTTCAAACATTCTCAATAATAATACAAGAAACAGACAAATGATCAACAGATTCAAGATGATTCTTACAAAAAACACAAACTAAATCATCATTAGAAGTAATAATGGATTTATTCTGAAGTTCACATCGAGTAGCCATTTTTGTTCTAAGCACTTTCCAAATGAAGTAGCAAACTTTTGAAGGAGCACAATTAATCCACACTTTATTAAGAAGATCACCAATAACTAAGGGGGAAGCATTTAGACTAACTTCATAAGCAAATTTCACATCATAGACCCATGAACTTGTAATACTCCAACTCATACTATCCTTGACCCCCTCAACACAAGTAAAAGGATCAATTGCATCATACAAATTTCTTTCAAGAGCCAACTCCCAAAGGAAGAGTTTCCTTCTCCAACTAATGTTCCACACCCAATAGTCCTACTGCCAAAACCCCGACTCCATCACTAAAGCTAATCTGTTTGCTGCCACCACAAATAATCCAGGGAAAGAAAGCCTCAACGACTACTAACCATACCAAACATCCTCCCAAAACAAAGTATTAGAACCATCACCCAACATACTACTAACACTAGAGGAGAACCAATCCCTATTAGATCCCCCTAACACCCCCACCGAGCTCACAACCCTCCACCAAGCTGACACCCTAGAGGCATTCCCATCCAAAGCTAAACCACCATATTTAGACTTTAAGATTTTAACCCAAAAAGAATCTATATCAGCAAGAAGATTCCATTTCCACTTCCCCAACAAGGCTTCATTAAAAGCCGAAATATTCTTAACCCCTAAACCACCTAGCCTCTTTGGTTTACAAACCTCTGACCATGCTACCCACACAATCCCCCTACCCCCACATTTTTACCCCATAAAAACTTCCTTTCGATTTTAGTCAAACTAGAGATAACATATTTAGAAGCTTTGAATATTGAGAGAAAATAAGTAGGAATATTAGCATGTATCGCATTTAGAAGAATGACCCTATCACCAAAATAAATGAATCTATACTTCCAAGAATCCAACCGGTTAGAAACATCCTTAATAATGGGAATCCAGGTGGAGTACCTTTTTAGAGCTAGCCCCAATTGGGATACCAAGATAAGTGAAGGGGAAAGCATGAATTTTGCAGTTGAGGAATTGAGACACAACAAGAAGAAAGTCAACAAGAACTTTAACTCCAAACAAAAGACTTTTTTTATAGTTCACCTTTAGCCCCAAAGCTAGCTCAAAGCAACAAAGAATACTCTTTATTGTCCAAAGATTAGAGGAAACTGGTGAACACACCACCATTGTATCATCAGCGAACTAAAGGTTAGAGACTTCCTCCTGATTCCTCCCCACCTTGAAACCACTAAACAACTGACGAGCCTTTCTCATAAGGCCCAGGAATCCTGCGGCAACCATAAGGAAAAGGAACGGAGCCATTGGATCCCCCTAGCAAATACCCTTAGAGATTGAGATTTGAGTCGTCGGAATACCATTAATGAGGACAAACATAGTAGTGGTAGATAAACAAACAGCTATCCATTTCCTCCATTGAGTAGGAAAAGCAAATCTAGAACGCATATAATCCAAAAAACTCCAACTAACTGAGTCGTACACCTTTTCAAAGTCCACCTTCAGTAACATACAACTGACACTACTCTTTTTAGCGGAGTGGATAACTTCATTTAAAATAACCATAACATTGAGAATACTACGATTTTGAAAAAATGCCGATTGAGGTTTCGAAATTAAGGAATCAATGACTAACTTCAATCTTCCTGCCAGAATCTTAGCTAGAATCTTATAAAGAGAGCCCACCATCGATATCGGCCTTAAATCCTGAATTCCGCTGGGAATCAGGATTTTTGGAATAAGAGCAATAAATGAGCATTTAACACCTTTTGGGCTTTTTGGATTGTTCTGCAACTCCCAAACAAAATTGAAGATATCCACTTTAAGTAACTCCCAGAATTCTTGCAAAATTTTGAAGTTAAATCCGTTAGGTCCCAGACTCTTATCTGTAGCACATCCCCATACCGCCTCTTTTATTTCAATTTCACTGAAATCAGTCAACGACATAGCCTTTTGCTCCTCGGATAATTCATTGAAAGAGATTCCATCAAGCTTCGGTCTAGTAGCCTCAGTGTCGAAGAAGAAATTTTGAAAGTAACCAATATTACCATTTCTAATCAGCAAATCATCTTCACACCATTGGCCATCAATAGTAACCCCCAAGATTTGATTCCTCCTCCTTCTAATCTTAATACAAGAATGAAAAAATTTGGAATTCGCATCCCCGTCTTTAAACCACTTGGACCTTGACTTTTGACAAAGAAGGATGTTATTCAACTGAGAGACCCTCCAACAGTGAACAATAATAGACTTCTTTAACTATAATTGCTCATAAGATAAACCAGAATTTTCACCTATGAGATCAATATTAGCAAGGTCTGTTCGAAATTTTCCATGAATAATCCTTAAATTTAAATGCGGAAATCATAATGATCATGGCTTTGTTCCTAAAATAAAATGTTTATGCCCATACATAAACCCAAATGGAACAACCATGTTCCAGACCGAAGAAATCCCAATTGATTTCATGGTGAAGAATAAGAGCATACATTGATTAGCCATTTGGAATCTCGAAGGTATGTGGGTGTGATGATCTTCCAGATGTTAGAGCCTGATGGTTTTCCTTTTGCTTCTCTAGAGGGGAATGAGAAAGCCAAGGAGAGCCTATGAACCTGATGATGAGACTCCTTATTGAAAATGTTACCTTATGGACAACTCCTTATCCCTTTTCCTTTTATTCTCATCAGCCACTCAAGTAAACCTGTTGCTCTACAAATGGGGACCATAACCCATAAAAGTAACTGAAGCGGTTACTGCTTAAGTTGCAATAATTCTGATTCAGTCCCTTCATCAAATCAGAAATTGCCCGAAGGTATCTACACTTATAATAGTTCATGACACATATGCCCTTAGCCACCAAATTAATTCTTGAAAACCATTTTATATTTGGCTAATTAAATGATGGCCATAACACAATTATAGAATTATATTTGAGACCCACAAATTGTCAGAAATTCTAACAAGGTCAACCTTCAAGCATTCCATTTGAACCTCCAAACACCTTTTATACTATTATTATAATAGTTATATTATAATAATTATCATTCATACTTTAATATTATTGACTATTCAAATTTAATTATTATTAACTTCTAAATATAATTAATATAAATGAATCATGAATAAGGTTACATCCATGTATAAATTTTAAGCATAAAATATATAGAAATTATACTTTACTCAAATTGCACAATTGCCTTCATTTAATGTAGTATTAGGAGTCACTCTCGTTTCATTTATCAACGGTGCTCTTGACTTGATCACATCACTATTGAAACTCTTAAACTTAGAAGAAGATCCTCTTTCCGAGCTTACTATGTGTCTTTGTGCAATCCACTAGAATAATATAAAGCGTGATTTTTCATATATAGATTTTATAAAAAAGTGTAAATGTTTTAAGTTTGGCTATCTTTATCTATATCTATATATATATATATATATATGCAAAATATGGTGTAACTACCATAATGAGTTATTTTTTATTTTCCCGATTTACCCTTTAATACTTTTAATTTCTACAAAAACCTTACAATACTATATAATCATCACCAATATATTAATCATTTATCTCACTTTAAATTGGACATTATAATAAATAAAAAATATATATTATAATATAAAGTACATCCCAATATAAAAGTTATAATATAAAGTATATACACAATATAAATTACACACAATATAAAAAATATAATATAAATTACACTTAAAATAAAAAAAGACATTTTATTTCACTAAAATGATGAAATATATAAAAATTGAATACTTGAACCGTAAAATAAGAATATTGACACACATGCATGAAGTGTCTATATCACACCCTAGTAATTATAAAATATGAAGGATTAAAAGTTGTCTAAGGTGTGAATGAATGAAGGATGAGGGGTCAATGAAATTTTGTGTGTGAAAAGGCTCATGGAAAAGTACATCCTATCTAGAATGAATCTACTAGGCTATTCTTCTATATTATTTACAAAGTGATGAGATGCTTCATATCTGACAATTATATCCGATGCGGAATTTTGGAAATCATTCATCCCATGTGGTAACTCATTTTATGATCCATCTTAATCACCATTAATTCGAGTCATTGTAGTTTGCTTTGCAGTTTAAGCCTTTCTATAGGTTACTGTATAGCCAAAACGACTTATAAATTCCTTCGCTAGTGCCTTAATTGGTATATCGGGATCATCAAATACCAAATTAATAATAGAGTTTGAAATGAATGCTGAGTTTAATTTGTTGTGATATTGGGAAACAATAGTGGATATAGAACTATGTGTTCCATTAATTTTCTTAGTCTCTCAAATATTTTGTTTTACATTAACAAATGCACAATTTCGCCATTAACATCCTATTCTATTTTTTTACAACAACCAACATTTCTATCTGGCCTTAACTCTACAACAATATAGTGAAACTAATTGTTAATATGAAATTGTTTAATTACGTTTAGTGTTCCTTCTTTAGACTCAAATTGCATGCCAATAAAAAAATCATTATCAATGATTAACATGTCAGCAGTCATGACTAGTCTTAGAATTAGTGTCAGGAAAACATAATAACAAAGTAGTTTTTATTAGGCTATCGGAATCACTACTAACAATCTCGACTTAAACTCACTACTAACATAATAACCCAATCTGACAATTGTCATCACCAAAATCGCCGACAATGGAAATTGTGTACATCAATGATGAGATCATTGTAGATAAAAATATTTGAATTTGTGAACTACATGCACGAGATGTGAAGGAGAGAGAATATATGAATTCTTACAGTGCATACAGGAGATATGAAGGAGAGAGAAAATATGAAGAACCCAAATTTGTGTAACTCTCCTTTAAAGATAGGGTCTTATACAATGTTGATTCAAGGTGTACATATAACAAGAAAATGTTTCTAAACCCTCTAGATAAAATTACAATTGGTTCTAGAGATTTTCACATACCAACATATTGAGGAATAGTAACAAAATTTGATTAAGGGAGAATTTAAAGGAAGAAATTGGTGTAAGAATTTATCCAATTAGGTATGTTAGAACACTATTGAGTAAGAATGAAAGCATATCATAAGTTTAGGTCTAGTCTCTTTGTTGCCTTAAAGTTTTTATTAAAAACCACATATCTTAAAAAAATTTGATATGTTAGTCTATTTAAATATATGTTATACTATAAGGCATTTAAATGAGTCAATGTGTGTGTCTTTAAGTAGGCTAATATTCCTCATTTTAAATGAGTCTGGATTCTATCCATTATTGGAGAGGGTAGTACTAAATTTGGGTTATGACACATGGCAGACCAATTTTTAATGGCCAAAGTTTAAAAATGAAAAAATATATTTTTAAATAAAATAATTTAGGGAAAATTGAAAAAATCATGTCATCTCTTCCTAAGAGCACCTCTTCGTCTTCAAAACTCATATATTTTCTTTGTTGTTTCATTCTCTTTGTGGGCAACATCAATGACTTCTTCTTCTAATGTTAATTAAGAAGCTAGGTGATAGTAGATGTCTCCACGATTTTGTGAGGCGTGGGTATCACTTAGAAGGATTGTGTCTAAGATTTGCTAATGCCGCCGTTGAAAGGTTATTTTGGAGGAAGGGTTTCCCCTCTTAACAAATCGTCCTGACAGTAGTGCCAATTTGTCGAAAGCGGAAATTCCCTCATTTCGGAGTGTTTTCTTTTTATTTGATTAAGTGAACTCAATTTTATTCTTTATTCGCCATCTCGGCTTTGTTGAAATAAATTCCAACGCCGGTATAATGGTTTCAAGAATATTCCACTTACAACTTACTTCGATTAATCATATGAATAAGCTATTTCTTCTTTGCCCCATCTCGGCTTTGTTAGAATAAATTCTAACGCCGGTACAATGGTATCGAAGCAATCCCCTATTACATAATTATTAAGTACCTTTGAATATCATCTTCGTTTTGTGGAATAAATTCCAACACCGGTTTAATGGAATTCTAATATATAAAAGTGATGAATAGTTAGTTGTTAGATACAAATAAATAAATAAAGAACAAAAGAAAGAATAATAAATTTAAGTGACCTTTATTTATTTACTCCCTTTCGGGTTCCTTTTATTAACAAACCAAACTTCTTCCTTAAGGAAGGTTGGTATTAAAAAATAAATAAATGGTGGAATGTAAATAACAATAAATAAAAGTTAGTAAGTTATCTTCATCACTTTTGTATATTAAAAAGTGTTTCAACAAATAAATTTATTGATAACACTTTACTATTTTAAAATTTACACCTCTTTCAAGATTCAATTGTAGTATAGTATAGGGTTATGTCACATGAACATGTCAAATAGTCAATGCACAAATATTGAGTTAAAAATATTTTGGTTTTGATTTGAGTTGAATTGCATATAAACAATTAACAAGAAACATAAACTAAATATTAACAAATTTTTGAGGAGACAAGATCATTTTAAATGAGGAAAATATTTCTCAAATTCTTGTGAATTTGAACTACTTAGACAAGTTCTTATGTTTTACTTTGATTAACTCCAAACACCAAGTTCTAAAATCCTCCTTTTAGTGTATGTCCTAAAATGGTAGAATGATGATCACTTATTTTATTACTAAACAATATTACGTCCACAAAGAGACTAGGTTGTCATACCCTAATCTTGGATACTCTAATATTGAAGTAGTAATGAATATAAGATCTTAAAAAAAGTATGCTTAACTTGGCAAATAAACTAATTAGTATAACTACTTCTTAGTTTATTTGTTAAGTGTTTGAGACAAGTAATTTTTATAATTTTTATAACTTGGCAAATAATTTTTATTTGTTAAGTGTTTAAGATCTAAAAAGAGCATTAAGAATTTCTCAAACAAATAAACTTAACCAAAGCACCAACTTGAATGATTAAAATTCAAACTTTAGAATAAAAGAAGAAGTAGAAATACATAACCACATTCAAAAGAAGAGCATGAGCCATCCATCCAAAGATTGGATGCTTTGAGTTCCAAATGAGATTACAAAATTGATTTTTGTGTCTCATTTGCCTTCTCCTTTTCTCCTCTTGAATTATAAACTAAAATTACAAAACTCACTTAAATAAAGCTCCTATGAACTAAGAACAAGAAGAGAGAACTTCAGGGAAGAAGAATTTCAAGGCAAGATGGTGAATGATGTATGATGTCTCGAATGAAATGCCTCTATTTATAGAAATTTCCCTGGAGCCGATGAGCTGCTTGTTTGCACCGCTCAGCAGCTGGCCAAACCCTTCAACATGTATTCCAATGAATATACTAACTTAATGTAACTTTACATTTTAGGTGGTCGTAACATGTAATCACCACTAACATTCCTGGTCATGCAACAAACATCATACAATCAATGTTGGATCGCTTGCACATTGATCAAGTAATTTATCTAATTTATTTTTTGCTATTTCTAATTTATTTTCTTATTCCTACTAATATATTTATTATTATTACTAATTTATTTTTTAATGTTACTAATTTATTTTTATCTATAAGTTTGTCTAGACCTTATATAGGAACATTAATTTTATGGGTTAGATAGCAAATATTGTCTGAGCATGTGTGTTACTTATATGCTTTGTACTTGTTGAGTGACATGCTACTAATCGAGTTATAAGGCATTTTGGTCAACCACCTCAAAGGAGAAAGGCATCTTCATGCAGCACATCATCTTATAGACGTCACTAAGAAATGGAAAAATCGTGATATCATTTTTCTTATTTTTATAATGTAATGATATTCAATTCCTAGTAAAATTATCACTTTTATTATTATTATATTGTCTTTTTATTTTCATTTATGACTTTTATTTTTATACAACTAAAATCGTAAACCTTAACTAAAACAAAAAACTCTAACTAATCTCCCTAAAACCCTAAATAAACTACCATGTAAAAAGAAAATGAGAAAACTTGTTTTTCACTTCACTTAGTGAATCTCGTGTTTCCAATTCCCGAGTAAAGAACTTGTGCATGACAAACACGAGTTCCATGGATGAGAGAGAATGTCACCAAAGGTTGTGCATGACAGATTTTTCTGTAATTTATAGAGTTAGTAGTAGGGGGAAAGTTATGCTGAAAAAATATCAAGTAAATTTAAAGAGATAAAAGAGAAGAGAGTACTTAGAGATTTTTATACTAGTTCACCTTCTTTTCCACCAAAGGTTACATCTAGTACTCTTCCAGGATAAGAGATTTATATAGTAGATATTAAGAGTAGTGATTACAAATTCTCACCCCGAGACTTCTTTGTACCTTACTCACTCTCTAATACCTATATCACTCTTTCGAAAATAAATTTCCAAATGTCTCTATCCCCTTTCTTATCACACCCATGTGAAAGAAAGTATTTCAACAATTTGAATGAAGAACACTTTAACAATGGTAAGAATTGTCTTTACAAGATTTGAACACTATTATCTCGTACAATCTGATAACTCTTTATACACTTAGTAGTAATTCTTAGAAGGTTTGAAAAACATTGAAACCATACTTAAAGAAACTTCAGAAATTTTAATCTGAAAGTTAAGAACAAGTTGTAGAAAAAGTGTTTCAGAAAATTTAGATTGTGTATGTGAGTTGTTGTTATGAATTCTGAGTTCCAATGCCTTTAAATAGGCTTTAATTCTCAATCAGCCATAACACCTCAATGAAAAGGTAGGAATTGATTGGAATTGAACCATTTCGTTTAGGGTGAAAGTTCTGCAGTTGGAATCTGAAAATCTGGTGTAACAACTCTCGGCAATCGATTACAGCCTCGACGTAATCAATTACCCAAATATTCTATCCAACTGAGTAATTGATTATCACACAGTGTAATTGATTAGTCAAAGGATGTAATCGATTACCCAAACATTATGTCCAACTAAGTAACTGATTGCCCTAGTATGTAATCGGTTACTCAAATGGAGTAATTGATTACCTTGTTCAGTTTTTGTTGGCTAAGTCATTTCTCACTCATGTAACCAGATACTTAGTTCTGGTAACATGTTACTTGTCACATTAACCTATGATGTTGGTGTATTCATCAAAATTGTGCCAAGGTCTGGAGCAAGATCTTCTTTATAATCTCCCCCTTTTGATGATGACAAACCAATATCTTCTTGACAATGTAGTTTTCTGAGAGTAGTATACTTTGTGATATTTTCACATTACTTGAGTATGCTCCCCCTTTGATTTGGAGTTATGTGCCTGAAAGAATTGCAAACATAAAATATACTCTCCCAACTTTTCTCCCCCTTTTTACTTCCTCAAAAAGAAGAAAAGCCAAGAGTCCAGCACACGTACAATATGCATATAGAAAATACAAATTTAATATAGCATAGCATAGCATACAACTAAAATATGTTCATATATTGTTCAAACATAACCATAAAAACCACAAAAAACATATTGTCAACAATCAAGCAACATTACAAAGAGAAATCGTACACAACAAATATTCTAAGATTCAGGCTCAGTGTTATCGTCATCAAGGTCCATGCTACAGATCTTATATGAAAGACATTGAAGTTCAAATTGAAGTTGTTGATTCTGAGCATCAAGAGCATCCATCCGATTAGAGATGTAGCCTCAAAGAGAGAATAACTCTTCCATGATCATCTAATTTGTAGGCATGGCAGCAGATGAAGAAGACTCATCATTAAATTCATAAGGATGATGTTCAGGAGGGTTAGCAAAGACATTTGCTGTTGGATCAGCAGGTGCAGCCTGTCTATCACTTGGATACTGATAGATTATATCAATTGGATCTTGAAAGAAACCCATTTTGTGGATCACATCCACATCGATCTTATAATCGCGTGCATCAAGTGCGATTTTGGACTCACCAGTAGTGGATACACCAAAATGCTCAAGTATGTTGGTTATGAAGACTGCATAAGGTAAGGGGCGTGAGTTTCTCGCACAGACCACATTTGTCTCATTACTGTCAAGCCAAAATTGATTTGAAGGTTATGTTTAACAACATACATCAATTGTAGTTCCATGTCATTAATTTGAGAATGATTTGAAAATTTTGGAAGAATGACATAGCTTAGAAAGTAATAAAGCAAATGATCTTCAAGATTGAGATTTCCTACAACAAAGATATCTCTACTCCTTACAGTTTCACCAAAAAGCCTTTGCTTACTCATTTCGATTCCTCGTTTAGAGAATCTACACATAGAGTAGTAAAACTCTTTTCTATCATAATTATCTCATTCACATGCAAGATCGAAATCTTTTATGCTACCTTGAGAGGGTATATTACAACATATTGAATTGAAGGTTTTAACGTCTAAAACACTTTCTTTTCCTTTCACAGAGGATGTTAAACAATTTTTCCTAAAGTTTAAATTGCTGTAAAATACTTTAACAAGTTCATGATAGTAGGCATTTGTTTCTTCACAGGAATAAAAAAGATCTTGTTGCCTAAGTAGAATAGGGAAATGGAAATCTTCAAACTCAAAGTTACTAATATTACCAAACTTAGGAGCAAAGATTGAACGTCTAAGAAAATGCTCTAAGAAGACTTTATTCTTGTGTCGGTTCTAGAAGAAAAAGAATTCCTTACAGTGTCAAGTTGCAAAATGTTGAAAGAAATTTGGGGCACTCTAGAAATGACACATGGAGCCAAAAAAGTACAAAGGTCTACAGCAAATAGTGGAGCATCAACATCAAAGCAAAAGTCTACATGCTCTATATGCAGAAAACCATATAATCTTGAATGTGCTTGTCTAGCCCTACAAAAGCACCTTACTTTCAAAAGAAAGAAGGACAAGAAGCGTAGAAGAAAAAATGTTATATCAGAAGATAAATATGGTGATTCAAATGTAGACCTCAGAATTAAGGAGCAATCACATATTTCCTTGATGGCTTCATACAAATCAAACGATGATTATGAGGTTAGTAACTCGGAACCAAATGATACATTTTCATATAATGAGTTACATAACACTTTTTGTGAATTACATGATGAATTTAATAGACTCTCTAAAGTATGCATTAATGAAAGAAACAATATAGAACTTCTTGAGAGTCAAAATCAAATTCTACAAAAAGATTTTGATGCCTTAAAATCCAAATCAAATGACATGTGCATCGAATGTCCAAAATGTGATACTATTGAAACTAAAATTGTTTCATTAAATCAAGAAATGGATATGTTCAAGAAGAGTACTCATAAGTTGGACAATATTTTAATTACTCAAAAACATATCAATGGCCGAAGAGGACTAGGCTACACAAATAGCCAAAAATCTAATGATATGATAAAGAGTACTTTTGTGAAAACTAAGAATGATTGCATGCATAATATTTCTAAAGAAAATGTTGATCAACATTCTTTGTACAAGTCTAAACACAAGATGCATAAGCATCAACCCACATGCTTTTATTGTAAAAATGTTAGTCATACTCCTAATTCATGTCATATTAGAAAAGTTGGTATTCCAATTTGCCAATATGTTTGGGTTGAGAAAGGTGCTAATCTCGCAGGACCCAAATCATATTGGATACCAAGAAAGTATTCGTAATTTGTTTGCAAGAGTGCTTGAAAGCCATAAGCATAAATGTATTATCATGACAACGGTTGTTGAAAGCACATAGCACGTGGAGTTTCAAAATATCTATATTCAAGTATCAAAGGCCTTGTTACCTATGCAGAGAACATCAAATGAAAAATCATTGGTATAGGTAACAATGTCATTACATTTATTTTATCTAGTGCATGGTATGATCGTCTAACAAATTTTCTACTTGAAAAAGGATTTACCAAAGGAAAGGTCAACATTACACTCTTTATAAAGAAAATAAATCATCATACTCTTCTTGTTCAAATTTATGTAGATGATATTATTTTTGGTTCTACTAATGAGGTGTTGTGTAGTGATTTTGGAAAAATGATGTAAGGAGAGTTTGAAATGTCAATGATGGGGAAGTTGAATTACTTCCTTGGACTACAAATCAAAAAACTTGGTAATGGAATTTTTGTTATTCAATCCAAGTATTTCAGAGATTTGTTGAAAAGATTTGATATGGATTACTGCAAGCCAATAGCTACTCCTATGGAATCTGGTACTTACATTTATACAAATGAAGCTGGAAAATGCATTGAAATATCAAAGTATCGAGGTATGATTGGATCTCTTTTATATTTAACTGCCAGCAGACCTGATATCATGTTTAGTGTATGTCTGTGAGCACACTATCAATCTAATCCAAAAGAGTCACACTTAGTTGTTGTTAAGAGAATCATGAAATATCTTAAAGGCACAACTGAAGTTGGATTGTGGTATCCAAAAGGAAGTATATGTGATTTGGTTGGTTATTCAGATTTTGCTGGATGCAAAACTGAGAGGAAAAGTACAAGTGGTTCTTGTCATATTTAAGGAAATGCTTTAGTCTCTTGGTCTTGCAAGAAACAAGCATGTGTTGTGCCCAAGTTTTGTGGCTTAAACAACAGTTACGAGATTATGACTTAGACTTAGGCTGCACTCCTATAAAATGTGACAATACTAGTGCTATAAACCTCACAAAGAATCCAATTATGCATTCTACAATCAAACACATAGATATAAGACATCACTTCCTTAGGGACCATGTCCAAAAGAAAGATGTGACTATAAAATTCATTGATACTTATAACCAACTAGCAGATATTTTCACTAAACCCTTGACTAAATAACCTTTTTATAAAATTAGACGTGAATTAGGCATTCTTGATGAAACTTACCTATCTTAACATGATTATATGTGTGCTTCATTATGATTATATGGATAACTGCAAGACAATAGCTACTCATATGGGATCTAGTATGTACATTGATATTGACGAAGCTGGAAAAAACATTGAAATATCAAAGTATCGAGGTATGATTGGATCTCTTTAATATATAACTGTCAGTAGACCTGGTATCATGTTTACTGTATGTCTGTGTGCTTGCTATCAACCTAAACCAAAAGAATCACACTTAGTTGTTGTTAAGAGAATCATGAAATATCTTAAAGGCACAACTGACGTTGGGTTGTGGTATCCAAAAGGAAGTATATGCCATTTGGTTCGTTATTCAGATTCAGATTTTGCTGGATGCAAAACTGAGAGAAAATGTGCAAGTGGTACTTGTCATATTTTGGGAAATGCTTTAGTCTCTTGGTCTTGCAAGAAACAATTATGTGTTGCCCTAAGCACTACTGAAGCTGAATATATAGCAGAAGGTAGTTGTTAGTTTTATTATGGTAGTTACGAAGATTTCCAGCATTTGAACCTTGCAACCCAACCGAACCATAGGGATTTCGTAAAGCACGCTTCATTAAGGTGAGAGAGAACACATCGTGACATAGTGGTGTCCGAATATGACACCCGGATCTCCTAAACCATCTCAAAGGTTTTGGAGTTAACTTGGGTTTAAGAAACCCAAGATTTTTATGTTTGAATGCTTTTGAATATATGTGATTGTTGATGAAATGTGTTGAATATTGTATATGAATGTTGTTGGAAAATTTTCTGAGTGCAGGTGGTTGAAAAACCAGGTTTGAATGTGTCTTGATTGTTGAAAATGACAAAAATTAGCATTCTGTCCAAATTCCAGTAGTCTGGGTGAACCAGGAGACGTCAGGGCGAGCTCGGGTGACCAGGGCATCGTCGGGGCGAGCCCGGGAGACCAGGGCGCCACCGGGGCGAGCCCGGGCGAGAAAAA
>NW_017727856.1:140130-167214 GCF_001865875.1 Lupinus angustifolius
GGAATTCGATTCCGAGTTACGGAACTCAAAAATACACGTTTTGAGCCGTACCGGGCGGATTTCGGCCCCGACAGTGGTCCAGAACCGACTATTTCCAAAAATTACCAAAATTTACCACAAAATTGGAAATAAAATTTCAAGAATAAAACTCAACTAGAGTTTTGTCTAATTCCTTACCGAAAATTCCCAGAAATTCATTTTCGAATATATAATTAATGAAAATATTAGTAAAATCTTATAATTCAAACTCGTAAAATTCGCGGTGTTACAAACTCAAAGTCCCTTGCCCTATGCAATTTTCATAACCAATATTCTTGAACATTTCGGTGTTTCTACTAATGGTGAAACCAAGGTTTCTCTAAATCTTCGTGAAAGCAATATTGATGTGGAAGTTGTCCACAAAATGGGTTTCTCCTCAGATCATATTGACTGCTGCACCTTTAAGCATCGATCTGATAGACCCAATGCATCTGCTGATCAACCAGAACCTACAAATCCTAACCCTCCTGAACCTCAACCTTCTGAATTTCATACTCAATCTTCCGCATATGTTGTCATGCCTTCGAATCAGATGATTATGGATGAGTAGATTTCTCTTCGAGGATACATCACTAACCAGATGGATGCCTTTGATACTCAGAATCAACAAATCCAGTTTGAACTTCATCGTCCCTCTTCTAAGCTGAGTAGCATGGATGTTGATGAAGACAACTCTGAGCCTGAGTCTTAGATAGTGTCTAGGATTTCTATTTTGTTTTGATGTATATTACTGAACAATTTACTTATGTTCTTATAGTTGTAATCATTTTATATTGTCGGACAAAATTTGCTTTATGTTGTTTTTTTAACATTTATGTCTTATGATATGCAATGTGATGTTTATTTTATATCTTATAATTAATTTTATGCTTGTCATATTCATATTGTATGTTGTATATATATTGTGCTGGAAACTTTTGGCCTTTCTACTTTTTGATGAAGTCAAAATGGGGAGAAAAGTTGGGAGAGTGTATTTTTTATTTAAAACATTTCAGGCACATAAATCCAAATGAAAGGGGGAGCATAGAAAATAGGGGGAACATACTCAAGACAAGTCAAGAATATCACAAAGTATGCTGCTCTCAGAAAACTACATTGTTAAAGAAGATATTAGTTTGTCATCATAAAAAAGAGGGAGATTGTGAAGAAGATATTTGCTCCTGATCTTGACACGGTTTTGATGAAGACACCAACATCAGCAAAAAGAATAAAAGGATGAATACTTATGAAGACAAAGAAGACAAAGCTTCAACACAAATTAGTCTAAGTCTAAATAGGTACTTCTATCATATACTCTTGATTATACAGTAGTAGTAATGCTCAAACTATTTTAAAAGAAAAATGAAACACTTCAAAATATTCAAAACAATTTTTAGAAATAGTGTGTAATATGTTATTGCATCTAAGTAACATGTTACATGTGTGAGAAAAGAGTTGTCCAACTTAAAACTGATCAGAGTAATCCATTATTGTCTTTGAGTACCAGATTACTAGTGTTAATGAAGTTGAGTAACCGATGACTGAACTTGGTGAAATTGATTACTGTAATTCGAAAATAAATGATCAGTGGACAGAACATTTGGGTAATCTATTACCCACTTGATGTAAGTGATTATTGAGTGTTGTTGCATCAGATTTCTGATTTCAAAATGAAAGGTTTTCATCCAAAATGAAATGTCTTCACTCAAATCCATTCCTACCTTTCATAGAGGCACAATAGGTGATTAGAAATTTTATATAAAGGTATTGAATCTCAAATAAAACACACACACAACTCTCATACAAATTTCAAAAGTTTTTACACACATTTTGAAATAATTTTCTGCACTTTTGGCAACAAGTTCTTGAACTTTCGAAGTTAATTTTTTTGAAGTTGCTTAAAGTGAAAGTGTTTCAAGTTTAACAACTTATAAAGAACATTATTATTAAGTATACAAAAGAGTTGATGAGATTGCAAGTTACATTACTTTCAAACTTGTAAAGGCAATTCTGCCATTGTTGAACATTCTTCATTGTTATTGCAGAATAATTGTGATAAGAAAAGGGATTAGAATCACATGGAAAGGTGTTTTTCCGAAGGTGAATAAGGATTAGGGAGTGTGTAAGGTACATAGAGATCTCGAGGTGAGATATTGTAATTGAAACTCATAATCTTTAGTGGAAAAAATCTCTTGTGCTGCAAGAGTACTGGACGTAGCCTTCGGTGGACAAGAATGGGAACCAATAAAAAAATCCTTGTGTATTCTCCTCTCCCGTATCTCTATGATTTTTACTTGTTATTTTTATGCATATATTTTCCGTTCCACATTAACTCTTGATTTTGCAGAAAAAGTGGCCATAATTTTAAGTCAACTAATTCACCCTCCCTCTTAGTTGCAATCTCATTCTTACACCGTCGTGTTTTTTGAGCAGCCGCTATCCAAGTACCATAGATTGCAAACGACTCTCAAATTATCCTGCAAAACAGGTTAAGGAATATTAGGTACCCAATTTTATTTGGGTCCTTGATAAGTGTCAAACATACCTAAATTTCATACACTTTTATGTCACTTATATTAAGCATAATTGAGAAACACCAACTTAAAACAATACTTTTTGGATAAAATATCACAATCTTGTATATTTGTGTTTGTATTTCTTTTTAATGTTTTTTGTAGGATTTAGAAATAAAAATAAAAGAGAATAAAGACTCATGGTCGAAGAAGAAAAAGAAGTCAAATTCAAGGTGCTCAAGTAGGCAGTTGAGCGTGGACCAAGCGACGCTGAGTTGACCTGGACACCAACTTGGCTCGGTCAAACCAACCTGGCACAGACCAAGTGCTCAAGCAGACAACTTCGCGGACCTGCTTGACCGCTCAACTTAGCACCAGCCAAAGCCTGACACGGTCAGAACACAAGCTTGGCACGGTTAGACACAAGCCTGACAGACGCCCAAGCTGCTCAAGCAGGCAGCTCAGGAGTGCCACATGTATGCTGAGCAGTGAACCAGACACCTGAAAGGTCAACAAGCACCAAGCCACGTCTTAGTCAGCACGGTCAAAGCTGCTCAAGCAGGCAGCTTAGCGGTGCCACATGTGTGATCAGCGGTGTGCACCCAGAATTGACTTAGCCATCAAGAAACCATGAAGTCATGCATGACATCACTTCAAGTAGCCCACCATAGGCTTTTCATGAGTATCTCACCATAGCTGGTCCCATAGCTCACAACTAGCTTTGGTGAGTCAAGCTTAAAGGGGTAACAAAGCTACTTGATTAAGTGACCAAACCCATGCTGAAGGGTTTGGTCACCTGCTGAGCGGTGCAAACAGGCAGCTCAGCGGTGGCATGAAACTCTATAAATAGGAAGGCATTTCATTCGAAAATATATCTTCTTGCCTTGAAAATCTTCTTCCCTAAAATGAAAACAAAATTCTTTCTTCTTGTTCTTAGTTCATAGAAGTTCTTTTTAAGTAAGTTTTATAGTTATTAGTTTATAATTCAAGAGGATAAATGATAAGGCAAATGAGATGCAAAAATCCATTTTGAAATCTCATTTGGAACTCAAAGCATCCAATCCTTGGATGGATGGCTCATGCTCCTAACAATTTCATTTGAAAGTTGATTATGTATTTCTTCTTCTTCTTTTATTCTAAATTTGAATTTTAATCATTCAAGTTGGTGCTTTGGTTAATTTTATTTGTTTGAGAAATTCTTAATGCTCTTTTTAGATTGATCACCTAAAAACCGATTTCAAGTCATGAAAAATTACTTGTCTCAAACACTTAACAAATAAACTAAGAAGTAGTTGTAGTACTTGGTTTATTTGCCAAGTTAAACATGTTTTTATTAAGAAGTTGAGAAATACTTTCATCATTCAAAATGATATTGTCTCCTCAAGAATTTGTTAATACTTAGTTTATGTTTCTTGTTAAGTGCTTATGTGCATATCATATGAAATAAAAAACAACCAAAATATGTTCACTCATTATTTGTGCATTGACATATTCATATGATTCATTCTATTAGGCAATTCCTTGTGGTTCGACATAACCCTATAATATACTACAATTGAATCTTGAAATAGGTGTAAATTGAAAAATAGTAAAGTGTTATCCATAAATTTATTTGTTGAAACACCTTTTAATATACAAAAGTGATGAAGCTAACTTACTAACTTTTATTTATTGTTATTTACATTCCGCAATTTATTTATTCTTTAATACCAACCTTCCTTAAGGAAGAAGTTTGGTTTGTTAATAAAAGGAACCCGAAAGGGAGTAAATAAATAAAGGTCACTTAACTTTATTATTCTTTTATTCTTTATTTATTTATTTGTTTCTAACAACTAACTATTCATCACTTTTGTACATTAGAATACCATTAAACCGATGTTGGAATTTATTCCACAAAACCGAGATTGTATTCAAAGGAACTTAATAATTATGTAATACGGGACTGCTTCGATACCATTGTACTGGCTTTAGAATTTATTCTAACCAAGCCGAGATGGGGCAAAGAATGAATAACTTATTCACATGATTATTAGAAGTAAGTTTTAACTGGAATATTCTTGAAACCATTATACAGGCGTTGAAATTTATTTCAACAAAGCTGAGATGACGAACAAAGAATAAAACCGAGTTCACTTACTTAACCAAATAAAAAGGAAACACCGACGAAATCAGAAATCTGTTGAGGGGGAAAACCTCTAAGAAAATTCTTTGAACAGTCCTACATGGTTAAAACCTTTCTCCACCCATCTATAGTGACCTAAGGGCTCACCATATTTTCTAATCATGCAAGTATTTGGTATATGCCCATGGTTCTTATAGTAAGTACATATAGGATGATGCTTATGTATCCTAGTTTTATTGTCACTACAATTAAATACATGGATACTTTGTTTTTGAAAGTTTATTTTTGTTGAGATATTTTGTTTCTTATAAACTTGGCTGTTAAAATAGTCAAGACCTCTTCGGTCTATAGAATGTCTCTGATCTTTAATTATTTTGTTCAGATTTTTGCTACTCTTGTTTAATTTATTAATTTGCAGACTTAATGTTGAAACTTTCTTTACAAGAGTAATGCAGTTTTGAGATGAAGAAGATGATAGTTTTAGAGAGTTTGACATATTCATCATGTAAGTCATTAAATACAAGTTGTAATTCAGAAGAAGAGAATAGGTTAGTTTCATTTACCTCTTCATCATCAGAGTGCTGAGATGCCATTAGTGAGAGATGAGCTTGCTCTTCATTTTCTTGTTCAGAGGAAGAACTGGTATCATTGTCTTCCCAATCTATGTAGGCTCTTCGTCCAATCCTCATTTCAATTTTCAATTTGAAGGAATTCTTTTTCTGGTTTGGACAATCTATCTTCTTTTGACCATGCTTACCACATTCAAAACATGTGAAGTTTTGGTTTTAAGTGGAGACATCATTAATCTTGGTGAATTTCTTCATTTGTCTAGTTTTAATGCATTTGTTACTTTTAAGGAATTTGATGAACTTCTTTACAAAAATACTTATGTCTTCCATCTCCTCCTTTTCTAATTCATCTTCTGATGACTCATATCTATTTGCCTTCGCTTTGAGAGAGATATTTTTCTTCTTCTTTTCTTGCTCCTCATGTTGTTCAAGTTGACCGAGTTCCAATTCGTGTTCCTGCAATTTACCAAATAAAGCAGCCAATGACAATTTTGATGAAATTTTATTTTCAGAAATGGTTGTTACTTTTGGTTGCCATGTTCTGGTGAATGTTCTCAACACTTTTAAGTTCAAGTCACTATTTGATAATATTTTTCCAAGTGCAATAAGATGATTTGAAAAGTGAGTAAATCTCTTTTGGAGATCTCATACGTAAAAAACTTATTCCTGGAAGAGAGTATTGTGTCTCAAACTTTTGACTTCCTCGGTTCCTTTGTGTGTGGTCTCTAGAGTATCCCACATTTCTTTAGCAGATTTGCAGTTTGATACTCTAAAGAATTCATCAATGCCAAGTGCTGAAGTGAGAATGTTCATTGCCTTGAGATTGTATTGCACCTTCTTGTTGTCTTCACCATTCCATGAGGATTTTGGCTTTACTTCCCTTATACCATTTACAACAGTGAATGGTGCACAGGACCCTACCTTAATCGCATTCCAAATATCCAGATCTTAAGATTCTATAAAGATTCTCATTCTGATTTTCCAAAAATCATAGCATTCTCCAATAAAACTTGGAGTGCGATTGATGTTAGAACATTCTCCCAGAAATGATCTTCAGGCCATCTTAGATACAGGATAAAATTTGAGAATAATTTACTCAAAAAAAGCTCTAATGCTAATTGTAAGAATGAGATGACAACTAAGAGGGGGTGAATTAGTTGTCTTAAATCTATGACAGAGTTTTCTACAATTTACAGAGTTAGTAGCAACAAAAAAGTTATGCAGAAAAAATATCAAGTAAATTTAAAGAGATAAAGGAGAAGAGAGTACTGAGAGATTTTTATACTAATTCACCTTCATGTCCACCTAAGGTTACATCCAGTACTCTTGCAGCATAATATATTTCTTCACTTGATATTAAGAGTAGTAATTACAAATTCTCACCCTGAGACTTCCTTGTACCTTACTCACTCTATAATACCTATATTACTCTTTGGAAAACAACATTTCCAAGTGACTCTATTCCCTTTCTTATCACACTCTTGTCAAAGAAATTATATCAGCAATTTGAATGAAGAAAACATTGACAATGGAAAGGATTTCATTTACAAGATTTGAATACAATTATCTCTTTCAATCCCGTAACTCTTTATACACTTAGTAATAATTATCAGAAGGTTTGACAAACTTTGAAACCACACTTAAAGCAACTTCATAAAATTTAATCTGAAAGTTAGAACAAGTTGGAGAAAAAGTGTTTCAAAAAATTTAGACTGTGTATGTGAGTTGTTGTTATGAATTCTGAGTTTCATTGCCTTTAAATAGGCTTTCCAATCAACCATACCCCCTCTATGAAAAGTTAGGAATTGATTCGAATGAAACCATTTCATTTGCAGTGAAAGTTGTGTAGTTTGAATCTGAAAATCTGGTGTAACAACTCTCAGTAATCGATTACAGCCTTGACGTAATCGATTATCCAAACATTTTGTCCAACTCAGTAATTGATCACCCAAACATTCTACGAAAATGAGTAATTGATTACCCTAGTGTGTAATATGTTACTCAAATATACTATAACCTTGTAATCGGTTACTCAAATTGAGTAATCGATTACCTGTTCAGTTTTTGTTGGGTAACTCGTTTCTCACTCATGTAACCTATTGCCTAGTTCTGGTAACTTGTTACTTAGTCACAGTAACCTGTTACTTAGATCTAGTAACCTGTTACATAGTATTTTGTAAAGTGTTTTCATTTATACTTGTAGATTTCAATTTTATTTTCAAAATACTTTTTGAGCATTACTACTAATTATATTTTTAGAGTATAACAATAGAAGTACCTATAGACTTAAACTCTAATTTTCTTGAATCTTTATCTTTATTGTCTTCATAAGTATTCTTCATTTTCTTCTTTATATGATGTTGGTGTCTTCCTTAAAACCATGCTAATGTCAGGAGCAAAATGTTCTTCACAAAGATGAGTCAATATATCAATTAAAATACTTATTCATTCATTGTATATATCCTAATAAAAAGAATTCGGGTATAGATTTTTATTATTTTCAAAATTTAATCTAATTTATAACTTTTTAAGAAAGCAACATTTTGGATTTAGTTTTCTTTTTTAATTTTATATTAAAAATATATATGTCACCATTTGGTCATGCTAGATCCCTAGGATAATCAAAAAGTCAGGGGTTTGACTTTTGTGAGCGACAGTTGTTGAGAGGGACAATCATGTACCCTGAAAAGGATTAGTTATTTACCTAAAAGATAAGTAAATACTCTTGGTAGTACAAAAAAATGAGTAATTTGCAATCATGAATTTGATTTTGACATGTGCTAGCACGACACTCACTCTCTCTTTTACCAGGAAAATCCAAACATATTATGTTATGTTATTGTTTTTCTTTTCTTACTGGTGTGATGATAGACACTACCATGTCTGTCAATTTATTTTCCAATTGTTTGTAATGTATAGTCTACATACTATAAATGTCAAATATAATAAGTTGTGTTAGATACTAACTTGCAATTGAATATATTTGATTGAGGTAATTACTCAATCTTATTTTTTTTAAATGAACATTTAAATTTTTTAGTTTTGATAATCCTCTTCAACTGGCTGCTCTGTGTTCGAAGAAGATATGATGTGCAAATGACTCATATTTCACTGAAACACAGGCTTTAGTGACTGAGTTACTAAAGCCACCAACGCAGGCCGTGGGAGCATTCACAGTTGTGTACTAGGATGTGGAGTGATATACAACCATGTGAGCAAGACATATATAGATAGCTAGTGATACACAACCGAGATGCGTATAGATCCACGCTCATATGTTAAAATGTGCTAAGAGCCATGAAAAGAAAGCTTCTTGATGAATCAAGAAGTGTATAAAAGAAAGTTTATAGAAGCTTAAAGAAAGAAGAATGAGAAACAAAGATTGCTAATATTCTCATTGAATGAATTGAATTGATTGAATAAGAAGTAAGTCAATATGGCTTATTTATATAAGAGAAAAGAAGAAAAGAAAGCTTGTAAAACCAGTAACTAACATAAACCTAACTTGTTAAGTCATAACTTTCTAACCAACTATCATGTTCCAAAATAACCTATCATATATCTTTAATATCCCCCCTCAAGCTGGTGAGTGAAAATTTTCACTCTCTAGCCTGGAATTTATTTGAAGCTTGATTTGAAGTAATAGCAACGCTTAACCACCCATGGCAGAAGTTATATCATCAAACGCTTAACCATCCATAGCAGAAGCTATATCTTTACTTAACCACTATGGACAGAAGCTACCCATCCAATGCTTAACCATCCATGACAGAAGTTATATCTGAGCTTAACCATCATGGACAGAAGCGAACCAACCATTGATGATGAAAGTGAGAGAACATATCAGAATCTTGATCCTAATGAGATGCTTCCTATGATGAATAAGAAAGAGGGGTAAATGATGAAGAATAAGAAAAGGATGTAATCTTGTATATGATGAATTGATGATGAATGATGATAAATGTTGAACCTTGGAATGATGGAGCCATAATCAGAAGCATTTCCTTGTAAAAGACCTCCTTGAACATAAGCAACCACGTCTCGGGTGAAGATTAGTGATGAATCTGTGCATTTTGAAAGAAGAAGAACAGAATGTTAGTGGTGCAGTTTGAGAGAATAATGAGTATTCTTGATGGTTTTGAGGAGTCAACAACGGTGATTAAAGAGGATGAAAAAGAAGTTGCATTACTTCAACAAGATAGTCCACCTACACCCCCTTGATTTACGCTATGATCATCACCATCCTTAGCCATAGTGGAAGATTCCTCACTTTGATGATTGATGCATGATGATGATTCTTTCTTGAATCTTGGAACGATAAAAGCATAAGCGGAAGTGATTAAATAATTACGCTATGATACCATGTTAAAATGTGGTAAGAGCCATGAAATTAAAGCTTCTTGATGAATCAAGAAGTGTATAAAAGAAAGTTTAAAGAATGAAGAATGAGAAACAAAGATTGATAATATTCTCATTGAATAAATTGAACTGATTGAATAAGAAGTGAGTCAATATGGCTTATTTATACAAGAGAAAAGAAGAAAATAAAGCTTGGAAAACAAGTAACTAACATAAACCTGCCTTGTTAATTCCAAACTTTCTAACCAACTATCATCTTCCAAAATAACCTCTCATATATCAATTCATTCAATGAGAATATTATCAATATTTGTTTCTCATTCTTCTTTCTTTAAGCTTTCTTTTATACACTTCTTAATTCATCAAGAAACTTTCTTTTCATGGATCTTACCACATTTTAACATGGTATGAGAGCATAATTATCTTTTGATAGCTTCCGCTTATGGTTCCGTGAAGGATTTCATGGAAAACTTAAATAATCAAGAACATGGTGGTGCTTTCTTTTTCATCTTAATAGCTTTCATTGGTGTTATTTAGCTTCCAATAGGTGACAATGCTGCATGTGGCAAGACTATCCTAATTTCTTTGATTGCTCTAGCGTTGTTATTCAGCATCCAGTGTTTCTTTTCAACATATGGCCCTAAATTGTTCATTATCACCTTCGTCGACCTTCAAATTCAGATCAAAGGAGTTCGTTTTTGGTCAAGAATTCTTTTCAAGTACATAAGCAAGCTTCTTGATATCCTCAAGCTCTTCAAGAGTGGAGTACCATGACCAATTTATCCTATAAAAGATTACATCTTTTTATTATTCTTCATCATTTATCCCTCTTTCATATTCATCATAGAAGCATCTCATTAGGATCAAGATTCTGATATGTTCCCTCTCTTTCCTCATCAATGGTTGGTTCGCTTCTGTCCATGATAGTTAAGCTCATATATAACTTCTGTCATGGATGGTTAAGCATTGGATGGGTAGCTTCTGCCCATAGTGGTTAAGCAAAGATATAGCTTCTGGTATGGATGGTTAAGCGTTTGATGATATAGCTTCTGCCATGGGTGGTTAAGCATTGTTATTACTTCAAATAATGCTTCAAATCAATTCCAAGTTGGAGAGTGAAAATTTCCGATCACCAGCTTTAGGGGGATATTAAAGATATATGATAGGTTATTTTGGAAGATGATAGTTGGTTATAAAGTTAGGAATTAGCTAGTTAGGTTTATGTTATTTACTTGCTTTACAAGCTTTCTTTTCTTCTTCTCTTTTGTATAAATAAGCCATATTGGTTCACTTCTTATTCATTCAATTCATTCAATGAGAATATTATCAATCTTTGTTTCTCATTCTTCTTTCTTTAAGCTTCTTTAAGCTTTCCGTTATACACTTCTTGATTCATCAATAAGCTTTATTTTCATGGCTCTAACCACAATTTAACATCGTAAGTGAATGGTCTTAGTATGGGTGAGAATATGTCATAACAGACTAAATGTTGATTTAAACATGCTACACCTATATAGTATAAAGCAGTCGGAGTCTGGCCTGTTTATCTCTTTAAAAAAACTTAAAGTTTAAGTAGGACCTATTTAAAATTCTGATTTAATTTGTTATTCTATTTAAAAGTCAATTTTATGCTATAAGACCATAAAATATGCCATCAAACCAACATTTAAATAATCTTATTTAACATTAACAATTAAATTATATTTTGATATTAAAATTTTATCTATAATATTATTTATCTTAAAATAGTATAATATAAATATTAATATAAGTAAAATAAATATATCAGCCTATTAGACATATAGGTCTTTTAGATTATCTAAAGTCTAACTTGCTAAACTAAATATGTTTTGTCAAATGTCTTAAATTGACCTATTTTACGAATAAATTTGGTCTAGCTTATTATAGGTCATGTGATAGACTTCTGATAAAAAATGTGACATATATCTAAGGGTAAGTCTTAAAATGATAGTTTAGATACGGAATGACATATGAGTAATTTGTAAGCTTAGTATCAAATCACATGTTGAAAATAGAGAACATAGATTCCGAAACAGTAAAGTAGATTTTGAGATATGTGAAGGCTACTACATGATACTCAATTTCTTGTTTGGGAGATCATTTTTTCTCCATTTTTTCTAAAAAAATAAAATGACAGTGTAAGTGACAGTGTAAGTGTAAGTGATTTTTACACTGTCAGTTTCTTGTTTGGGATTTAATATGTATACACTGACAGTGTAAGTGATTTTTACACTGTCAATAAATCATTCACCATTGATTTGTTACCTATCATTGGCTCTAAACAAAAGTAATACAAATCAATAGTGAATGATGTGCTGACAGTGTAAAAACTTTACACTGCACATTTTAAACTCTCAATTGTATATAATTGATGCTACAACGCCAAAAATTGTTGTGTGCTCAGCGTGAAAGTTAATTCCTTATAATTCGGCATCATCTTACAAAAAAATAATTTACTTTATCTAAGCTATATGTCTTTAACTTTTACTAACTGATTTTTAAAATAAATTAAATATAAAGAGAACATGTAAAGAACATTCACAATAGTTATCTAAATATAAGTACCCAAAATATTTTTTGTTAAAAAGAATAATTTTACGCTAATATTGTCTCTAACAATTTTGTTTAGCTTTTATTTCTTTGTGGTTGGTCAGAAAGGTCGGACTAGAAGGTCGGGCAAGGATTCCTTGATGGTTATCTGATTTGAGGTAATTGACTCGGGCCTGTGGTAGAGGTATCTGAAAAGGTTTTCTGACGATCAAGTCAGTAAGAGACTAGAGAGGTAAAGCTCGATAGCAAATGTATAAGAAGTGAGTAGTGAACAATAATGACAAGTGATACTTCCTATTGGGAGAAATTCCTCTATTTATAGTGGCTGAGATAGATGACGTGGTCCTAGTGGGTATTGTTGGCCTGGCCGACCATTCAGGCATGTCGAAGGTTGCTTTTCCCATGTTAGGCGAATTTGGCAGGTTCGTACTCTAAGCAAAGTTGACTTATAGCTTGTGGTAGGTCTGATAGCCTTATTTTAGGCTTGTCCTTGTTGTGTTGGCAGGAGGGTATGTGAGATTTGAAAGTAATTTGGCAGTGCATTGTTGGTGGCATGTCAGGCAGGGTAAACAATAATGATCCAACTTATAATGGGGCGGTCATGAAAAAATGATATATATATCTCGTTAACCATGCATTTATCATGAAAAAAATATAGTCCCATGGGTCAAATTTGTCCCCTCCCGACCCTAAATATCGTCTGGGTATAATTTTTGAACCTTCCCCTAGATCCGACGAGACCTAACCCTATTTGGGCTTGATTATGACCAGACCATACTAGATAATCAAGTAAGGCCGAGTCTTATTCACCTCTAATTTAAAATCATGAATTCTATGTTGCATGACAAATAATTTTACCCTATATTCACCTTTTCTAATAATAGTAATAATAACTACCATGTGACTATCCTTAAACAAAATAATCAATATAAAAATGAACAGAGAAAGACTTGCAATATGGTCAAAATAAAGATACATCATTCAACAAATATTTTTCCTTCATATGTGAGTTTCTGTCACGCTACATTTCTTACTTTATTATGAATGAGATCTATTATCGCAAAATAAGTATGTCATCTTGTTCTGACCAATCATCTTATTACAATTAATATAAAAATATTATTTGATTTTTCTATTTTTTTTTAATTCAATGTCACATTTTCATTTGACCTGGACAGACTAGTGGGGCGAGAATGAAGATAGGTGATCTCTATCCATTTTATTGGGTAGATGATTATCACTCCACTACAACTTCAATAAGACATGAATCAAACTAATCATAATGTTCAAGTAAGCTGCATTATCCATGTAGTGAATCACACTCATAAATAAAAGCATTCAAATCTAAGTCAGAAGTTCCTCCATCTTCCACATTCCTTCTTGCCAATCTTAACAACACATCTGCTATGTTCCTCCTTTCCTATACTTTTTCGTCATTTGCCAATATCTTTCTCACACTTTTCTCTATTGTTTCCCGTTGAATATTATAATCAATATCCAAAAATAAACACCATTTTTTCACACCAATGGGTACCCCAATTTTAAGGACATCAACCACTAACTTCTCATTGTAAAATTGCTCTACAAACACATGCCAAGTGATAAAGGGTACCCCAACAGATACTCCTTCCAAAGTTGAATTTCATCTACAATGAGTCATAAATGCTCCAATTGATTCATATTCAAGATTCAAAATTTGAGGTGCCCAACCTCTTATTATTAGTCACTTACCTACAATTCTTTTCTCAAATCCTTCAGGCAACCATTCTTTTCCATCTTTTTTGCTTTTCTTCACAACCCAAATGAATGGTTTCCCTGATGCCTCAAGTCCCAATGCAATTTCTCTGAGATGAGAATCAGGGAAGTTTGCAACATTTCCAAAGGATACATAAACAGCTAAATTTGCTTCTTGTGTATCAAGCCAATTTTGTCACTTATGCTCCTCAATGGATGCTTCTTTTCCTCTATATTTCTTTAGTTCCTTATCAACGTTGCAAAGAGACAAAAGGCCTATGTGCCATGCCTTTCTTCGTATTACCTATTAGATTAATTTAATAATTAATAATTCATGTTCTTGGAAGTTACTAGTTTGAATGAAAGTTCTTAATGTGATAGTGGTTGGAAATTGATGGATTAAACTAGCGGGATTGTGTTGTTAACTCCCCCTCTCACTTCATGGGTAGTTTCCATGACAGTGGATGAGTTATTTTCTCCAATAACTCCTCCTAAACTCGTCTATAAATAGAAGCACCAATGCATTGGAAAAGTCATGTCATTCATTTTCTATCTTATGAGTAGAAATACAATTCAAAGTGAGAATTAGATATGGGTTATAGTGGTCGAGTAAGGAAAGTGCAGGGCCATATATAAAATGAAGGAAACTGAGTTCAAAATCATCAAGGAGCATATACAAGGAAAACGAAGATGAGAAAACAAAGGCAACCAGAAGGTGCACGATGCACTAGAAAGATGGCAAACACAAATGGAACCAAGTATTCCTCAATATCTTATTTTATAACATGTGAATGTCATAATGTTAAGTGTAACACCGTGAAAATTCGATGTATTTTATTAAGTATTTATTTTAACAAAGAACTTAATTTTAGAAATTAATCAGTAATGATTTAGGCTAAGACGTAGTTGAGTGTTAGTCTTTTTTTGTGAATCCCTATTTTTAGTAAATTTTCATAATTTTCTGTGACGAAAAGTTTTTGTGTGAGTTCCGCCAGTAACGTGTTTCTAAATATTTTTCACTCCGAGGCATTCCGAAATTCTAAGCGTAATCAGAAGATTTTAATATCCAATCGATTATTAGCCGATTATTAGCCGATAATACTCGGGCATAATTTAAGCATGAATGTGTCATCGAAGAAGTCACTTCACTTTCACGAGCGAAACATGTTGGGAAAGCAAGCAAAAATACTCATCTTTACACTAAATTCATTAAACCCTTCATTTAACTGTTACATCGTTATTCTTTGAAAACTCTTGGCTTGCCTCCTTAAACCTGACTCAATTCCTCTTAAATGAGCCATTTACTCTTGAAATCTTTGGCTTTCTTCTCAAAAAACTGAATCATTTCCTTTAAATGAGCCGACCCAACTTGGAGAAACCTTTGGCATCACTTTTCTCTTATTCTGCATTTGGATTTTCTCAAGAACACCAAGGTAAACCTTCATACTTGTTCTTCATCTTTTAAAAAATCTAGTTGTTCATTGTTTACGATATTTGAGTATGATGTTTATACGCATGTTACGAACGTTTTCAATCGTCAAAATTTTCTAAAAACCTTCCTATCTCTACGCAAGAACACGAAAAATGAGTTTTTGTGAATTTAGAAGGTGTGTTCTGAAACCATGAAATATTGTTGTTCATGGGGCTGTTTTATTATTTAAAATATATGCATGTGTTGATTTTGATGAAAAGAGATGACGTTGAAATCAAGGATGTTTGATTTAAAATGAAGTGATGATCATGAGATCAATCCTTGTAAAAAGGTGTTGAAATGATCATGAACCGATAGGAATCGGGAATGAGAATTTCGAGGATAAATGATTGTTTGGGAATATAAGTCTTGGACCGGATGAATAAGAGTCTCGGATGCTCTTGAAATAGATTAGACAGATGTCCGTGTCGTAGAGTTAATAAGTGAATGATTTAACTCGTGAATCATTGATTTGTGTTTTGTGTTTAGTTTCGAGGCGTTTGAAGTCAGACAACCGATCCATTCACGTGACGAAGATCAATCGTGCTACAACCCAAGGTGAGAGAGAATACATTGTGACATAGTGGATTTCGAATATAACACTCGAATCTCCCAACTACCTCAAAAGTTGGGAGTTATTGATGTTTTTGTTAGAAACCCATACTTAACCAAATGATTTCGTGTCTGGATTAAGTACGGATGTTTCCTTAGGTTGTATGACCCTAGGATAGTATAAAATATCAAGTCTTGTGGTTATTATCCATGAAGGAACACCACTCAAGAAACTAAAATGCGTAGGGATCGAAAACAACAAAGATTTTTGATCTGATAGCCCAAAAGGGCGAGTAAATAGTCCTGACAATCGGACTACCCTCACCTGGGTGAGCCAACCTCGCTTGGGCGAGTGGTTCTCGACTAGGCGAGGGCCAGGCTGCCATTTGGCCTGTTTTGGGCAGTTCTAAGCGCTCGAGTGACAGTTCCTCGCCCGGGCGAGACCTAGGGGTGATTTTGACCAATTTTTGATGGATTTTTCACTTGAGCGACAGTCCCCTTGCTTGAGCGAGAACCATGTAGGGAATGGAGTTTGTTTTGATGAATTGGTCGTTGGAGCGACAGTCTCTCGCTTGGACGAGACACAGACATAAATTGTGACTATTTTTTATTGATTTATTGCTTAGGAAATAGCCTTAGCTTAGGTGTGAAGTGTATTTACACTTGGGAGATATCGTGGTTCGAACGAAGATCCCGATGTCCAAACCAACAAACTTATACTGTTACTTTTGTTCGTGTGCCTTATGTGAGCAAGGATTCCGACGATGATATCATGAGCAAGGCAATGCCTAAAAAGGATTACATGATACCACGTAGCGAGGTCGTCTGACCGTAAGAGGCTTGACCATGTGTTTGTCTAGGGTAATTCAACGATGGTTCATAGTGGTAGGGATGTTATTCCTATATTACGTGGTAACGTAGTGGTAGGGATGTGGTTCTTAGTGGTTGGGATTTATTCATACTCATTATGAATAACGAAGTAGTGGAGAGGAAATTTATGGGAGATGAACGAGTCCCGCAATGTTGAAAGAGACGGCAATGGCAGTGATTCGTCTGCAAAGTATTGAGGGAGAGTCTAGGTGAGACGAGTCCCTTGTATTCCTGGATGAGGTATTCTATTAGGTCGGACAGTTCTCATAGTGCAAACTAGACGATCTCTGACAACCCCTCTTTGCAATCAAGATCAATGAGAGGGATGCCCAGAAAGTGTTTCATACGACACCATCCTGAAATGGACAGTTCTGCAGAACCGATCGATCATATATTCTTGCGAGGAATAAATCATTTTTGGTGTATTCAAATCGGCTTGTTATGGGACATGTACTCCTGGTTATTTCCGAATAGTATATTGGGAGGATATTGGTGTATGGATGGATGAAATAAGCATAACATTCTTACATTGAGATCATGGATATTGATCCTGATGCCGAGTTATAACATCATTCATCATTGTACATTTTGTTTGTGATCTATATTGTGTATATTATGTGTGTCTGTCTGGATGTGATATTCCGTGTAATTCCATGCCATCAATGAATAATATTCATTAGATGTCTTACTCTCTTTTCTTTTCTTTTCTTTTCTTTTCTTTTCTTGTTGCTTGTCCTCGGTTCGCGTTCTCGATCAGATGGACCATACCGCGAGGATGAGGAGCTACCAATTCTCGATGTCCCAGGAGGGAACATGGAGCAGTGACGGACACTGATACACCTACACAGACCCTTGTGCCTTAAAGTTGGAGATGGTTTATGATGGCTCTATGATGCACTTCCCTTCACATCATATGAACTTGGAGGCTTCTTTCACCTTACCTACTTGAAGATTTGCACCTATTGCACCATCCATTCAGTTTGTGATTCCTCACGGACCCACTGTTGCTGGACCATCAAATAGGATACGAAGTAGAGGCGATCTTCAAGTAGATGTGGGAGTGGGAAGTAAGTCACAGAGTTCGTCCAATGACTCGGATTAGGAGGAGTTGGACGCCAAAGAGGAAGATTGTGTGAAGTTATTATGTATAGAGGACTCTACTGAGGTGGTAGATCTCTCCTCCGATTCTGAGACGGAGGAGGGCCCAAGTGAGTGTCCTAGCACACCCGTTAACATAGAAGCTAGTCATTACTGTTTATTTCCATTTCTAGTCGCCCTTGAGGTGAGTATCTGTGTAGGGTATTTTGGATGTTTTGAATATACCAGACTATTGTACATATTTTCAGTTTGGACCATGATGTATTCCATTTTGCTTTTGTATAAACGTTTTCAGTTGTTTCCAATAAGAAATTATTCCATGATATATATATTAAGTGACTTGTAGTTACCCTTAGGTAACGATTGTTGTCTTTTCCGCAATTTAGGTTACTTAACGTGATGTCCTGAAAATGAGTCAAAGTAAATGAAGAAATTTTACATTACAAAATTTTTTTTGCCCATTTTGAGCAATATTGTTGGAGTACTTTTTGGGGCGTTACAATCTAGACGTGTATAGATCCACACTCGTGGATCAACACTTTTTTGTGTTCTTTAGAAAATTCTTATGAAAACTATGTGACAATCGTGATATACGATAAATGTTTATCATGGACAATATAATGTAGGTAAATGGTCTTATTATAGGTGAAAACATGTTATAACAGACTATATTATATCTTAAACATGCTATGTCTATATAGTATAAAACAGTCTGAGTCTGACCTTTTTGTCTCTTTAAAAAAAATTAAGGTCTAAGGATGACATGTTTAAAATTCTAATTTAGTTTGTTATTCTATCTAAAAATCTATTATGCTATAAGACCATAAAATATGTTATCAAACCAACTTTTAAATAACACTAACAATTAAAATATATTTTCACTGCATATATTTTTATATTAAAATTTCATATATAATATTATTTAAATTAAAATAGTATAATATAAATGTTAATATAAAATGAAATAAAGGGTTTAGTTCCTTACCCAAAAGAGTGAGGAAATACCTTTAGTAGTATCATAAAATAAAGAGACCAGCCTATTAGACTTCATAGTTCTTTTAGATTATCTAAAGTCTAACTTATTAAACTAAATATGTTTTGTAAAATGCCTTAAGTTGACCTATTTTATGAATAAGTTTAGTTTAGCTTATTATAGGTCATGTAATAGACTTCTGATAAACAGTGTGACATATTTCTACTCCTAAGTCTTAAAATGATAGTTTTCATATAGAATGACTTATGGGTAGGTTGTAAACTTAGTATCCAATCACATGTTGAAAAATAGGGAACTTAGATTGCTAAGTAATAAAGTCGATTGTCAAATATGTGAAGGCTACTACAAGACTCAATATCATGTTTGGGAGAACATTTTGTCTCCATTTATTTCTGAATAAATAAAACGGGTTTAAATTGTATATATAATCCACGTTACAACGCCAAAATATTGTGTGTTAGGCGTCAAAGTTGATTCCTTATACTCCGGTATCATCTTACAAAAAATTAATTTATTTTATATTAGCTATGTCTGTTAAATATTACCTGATGATTAATGAACTATCAATTCTAAGATTTTGAATCTCATGATTCTCACACATAATATAAAACAAGTATATAAAATCATACATGAATCCATGTTCTCATATCTACTCCTTTAATATGCCTTTTGAGAGAAAGTTTTGATATGATGATCTTCCTCAACCAAATCCTGAATTCCTTTTGGGACCTTCATTTCTCTCTGATGGGGAGATATGAAAACTATTTGTGATTTGGTGTCTTGGGGTTAGTTTGAGAGTTGGATTTTGGAGGGGAAGGGAGGGAAAGGGAAGGCTTGGTAACCATGAAATACCCTTTCCCTCCCTTCACCTCCAAAATCTAACTCCCAAACTAACCCTTAGGGACCATAACTATTCCTTATGTGGTAACTTATAGGGTTTACATTATCCCCTATAGGTCAACCGTTTGTGTATCGACTCATTAAGCTCATATATGTTATCAATTTTAGAAGTCCTATCAGTTGTCAGAAATTAGATCACTTGTTTTGTAACCCCAAAATAAATAGCCAATATAATTTTATTAAATATATGATGTCCACCTTAATTAGAAATTATGAATTTCTAACAATCTCCCACTTGGGCTTCATATTTTTTCTGAAACAATTATATCACATATTCTTCAGACGCGTATCTTTATGCTATTTAAATTTAGACTTATCCTTAATACAATCTGGTTCATCTCATATATCAACTATAGAATCACCGCGACCTTCACCATATTCAAACATGAGTCGACCATGAGGCTTACCATACCAATATACTAAATGACAAAGATCAAATATGGATGAGTGACATTAAAATTTTATGCAATGTGATCTGAAATATGTCTATTTCTATCTGGTCCTTCTTTATTCTTTAGTGAGATCAATCCAAAGTCCTTAATTGCAACACAATAGTTGCAATATACAATTCAAAATAGAACAATAAACCATCAACTTTATTATGCATAAAACTATATATGACATCCAAAGTAAATCATAAAACATATAGACTCCTATTGAACTAAGGTATCCTAAGGAGCAATACTCATATGAGCAATATGCTCATGAAAGAGTTTAGGTATCAAACTCTTAGTCAGTGGATCAGCAAGCAAAAAATTTGTCCCTATATGTTATATGAAAATTTGTCTATTTTGAACAGTTTCTTTAACAACCAGAAACTTGATGCCAATAAAATTTGATTTTGTAGAACTCCTATTATTGTTGGAGTAAAGAATCACGAACTTAGTGTCACAATAAATTCTCGGTGGGCTTTCAATATCATCGACCACATGTAAGCTAGTGACAAAATTCTGCAACATGGTTGAAGGAACTATTAGCGTCTCTTAAGAAGACTTCCAAAAGATAGTACCTCCAACGAATATAAATACATATCCATAGGTAGAGTGTCTACTACCTAGACATCCAGTAAAATCAGAGTCAGAGTACTCAATGATCTCTACATTCCCAAACC
The DNA here is from genome assembly GCF_001865875.1 of Lupinus angustifolius. Lineage (NCBI taxonomy): Eukaryota > Viridiplantae > Streptophyta > Magnoliopsida > Fabales > Fabaceae > Lupinus > Lupinus angustifolius. The sequence continues at coordinate 161,013 of NW_017727856.1, forward strand.
CCCAATAAGTGAGCATGTATTCCATTGTTCTCTTTAAATAACGCATAACACGTTCGACTTCCTTCCAGTGATGCATTGTAGGATTTCTCAAATATCTTCACAAAACTCCCATGAAAAACACTATGCCAGGACGTGTGCAAACTTGAGCATAAATTAGTCTTCCTACACTCGATGCATAAGGAATCTTTTGCAGCTCGTATCTTTCAAGATCATTACTGGGGCACTTTTTGAGACTAAACTTGTCTCCCTCAACTATAGGGGTATCACTGGTTTACTTTCTTCTATGTCAAATCTATCTAGGATTTTATGTATATAGCTTTCTTGTGACAACCTTGTGATACCTTGAGAGTGATCTCTTAGTATTTGAATACCTAATGCAAAAGAAGTTTTCCCAAGATCTTTCATTTCAAAATTCTTCATTATAAATCTCTTGGTATGCAATATTCCCATATCACTATTAGCAAGCAGTATATCATCGACATATAATACCATGAAATAAATTTACTCCCACTGAACCTTTAGTACACACAATCATCAACATTATTTGCCTCAAAACTATACGACGTAATAACTTGATGAAACTTGTGATTTCATTGACGAGAAGCTTGTTTAAGGCAATAGATGGATTTTTTTTAATTTGCATACCATAGACTTTAAGCCAATTGATACATAGTTTTCTAGTTGTACCATATAGATTGTTTCTTTAATGTCACCATTTAGAAATGTAGTCTTAATATCCATCTCATATAGCTGTAAATCAAAATGAGCTGCTAGTGCTAATATTATTCTAAAAGAATCCTTCGAAGATACTGGAGAGAAGGTTTCTTTATAATCAATGCATTCTTTCTAAGTGTAGACTTTAGCAACTAGACGAGCTTTATATCTGTCAATGTTACCCTTCATAGTATCCATTTGCAACCAATAAGTTTGCACCTTCAGGTAATTCGACAAGATCTCAAACGTCATTATCATGCATAAAATTCATCTCGTCTTTCATGGCATCCATCCATTTTTCCGAGTTAGAACATTTCATGGCTTGATAGAAGTTCAATGGCTCATCCTCTGTTAACTTGATGTCATCCTCATGTTCTTGAAGAAATACATTATAATCATCACGAATTGTACTTCTCCTCTCTGTAGTGGATCTCATTAATGGCACTACAACTTATTGAGGTTGTTAAATTTTTTCTATAGGTGCTTAAGGGAGACCTTATTGTTATCTTCTTCAAGAATATTGTCAAGAACAATATTATGAACATTATCTTCTATTACCAAAGTTATTCCTTGAATGGTAATAGGCATAAGAACTTGTTCACCATTAGTGACAGGTTCTTCCTTAAAGACAACATTCTTTATGTTCTCTTCCTCCCAAAATCACCATGCATTTCCTGTCTCAAAAAAGTCTTGAACTGAGATCATAAAATTTATAGCCCCGAGAGCGTTCAACATAGCCAACAAAATAGCAGCCAATTGTTCTTGAGTCATGTTTTCTTTCATACGGCCTATAAGGTTGCGCCTGTAGTGGACAACCCTAAATGTTCAAGTGTTTTAAGCTTGGTCTTTTATCATTCCAAAGCTCATATAGGGTTTTGTTAACTGCTTTACTTGGCATCCTATTAAGGATGTAAATTACGGTCTTTAAGCCTTCCCCCCAACGAGACTCTACCAAGGAAGAATGACAAATCATATTTCTCACCATATCCTTAACAGTTTCGTTTAATCGCTCAACAAAACCCTTCATGCTAGGTTTTCCTAGTATAATGTATTGCAGAACAATTCCACATTCTCTAAGGAAAAATACAAATAACTCTTTCACAACATCCTTATTGTTCTTTCTTTTCTTACTCTGAAAGGTCATGGTCAAATGAACACTTTCAATCTTATCTTTCTTTCTCTTACACGTAGTGAGATATAAACTCAATGAGGGACCATTTGTCATTCTGAGTGTTATAGCTCGCTTTGAATGACCCAAAGGATGTAGGAAGCGAGATCAAAACCAAGTGAACGAGCAAGTCATCACCAACCTCTAACTTAAGTGACTTGAGTTTTGATGAGAGATTAGACATCTCCATATTGTACTCCCTAATGTTTTCTTTGCCTTTATACTTCATGGGGATGATTTTAGCCAAAAATCTACTCGTCTCCACCTTTTCGTTTTTGGCAAAGTATGGTTCTATTTCTTCAAGGTACTACCTTGCACTCTGATCCTCAAAAATAGAACCCTGAAGCGCTTCTAGAATCGAGTGATTCATGATCATTAGATACATTCAGTTAGCGTGTTCCAATTTCTCAATTTTAACCTCATCGGGGATTTCTATAGTAGAAATGGATTTATCCACCTGAAATGCCAGATCTTAATCCATACAGCCGAGAATAATTTTTACGGCTCCCTTATAGACCTTAAAGTTTGTCCAATTCATCAATATAATTTTATTAATTTGAGCATAAATATTTGTTATAACGCCCCGAAAATTACTCCAAAAAAATATTACTCAAAAATGGGTAATTTGTTTTTGAATAATGTAATATAAAATTCTTTTCCTTATATTTGTTTCCTTTGCAGAAAATCAAAAATTGTTACCTAATGGTCACCTAAAATAACTCAACATATCTTTTAATAATTCTTCATTGAAAGAATGGGAAACATTAGTACAAAGTACAAGGCGGAAAGAAATCTTCGCCTAAACTGAAACTATACAAAATAGGCTGAGTCATTCAACACATCAAAAGTACCCTACACAGATACCCTACTCAAAAAGCAAAATAGAAATGGAAATGGCTGCTAACGGCTAGCTCTAGTGTCCACAGGTGCGCTAGAACACTCCCTCAAATCCTCCTCCGTCTCGAAATCAGAGGCGATGTCTACTACCTCAATGGAGTCCTCTATGCATATTAACTCCACACAATCCTCCTCTTCAAATTCCATCTCCTCCTCAGCCTACATCTCATCCTCCGGGTCATAGGACGAATTTTGTGGCCTAATCCCCGCTCTCGCATATGCTTGAGGTTCAGGCATGGTCCGCCGAACAGCTCTCCTCCATGATGGGGAACTGATCACGTCCTCCCAATTCCATCGCCTCGTAGATGGTCCCACAACAACTGGTTCGTGAGGAGTCACAAACTGAGTAGATGATATGGCAGGTGCTAGTCTTCAATCGGGCAAGGTGAAGGAAACCTCCAAGTCTGCATGATGGGATGGGAAGCGCATCGTGGAGCCATCACAAACCATCTTCAAATCTAAGGCACAAGGGCCCGTGTAGGTGTAACGACTCCATCAATCCTCCATGCCCCCTCTTGGGACATCGAGAATCAGTAGCTCCGAATTCTCACTGAACAGTCCTTCTGAACAAGAACACGGACCAAAGACAAACAAAAATAAAAGGGAGTAAGACATCTAATGAATATTATTCATTGATCGCATGGAATTACACAAAATATCACATCTAGACAGACACGCATAATATACACAATATATATCACATACATAAATGCAAATGATGAATGATGTTATAACTCAAAACATGAGAATTAATATTCATAATCTTAATGCATGAATGCTATGTTTATTTCATCCATCCTTACACCAATATCCTGCCAATAAAATATTCGGAAATAACCGAGAGTACAGGTCCCATAACAAGCCGATTTGAACGCACCAAATTATTCCTCGCAAGGATATATGATTGATCTGTTTCAAAGAATTGTCTTTTTCAGGATGGTGTCGTATCAAACAATTTGTAGCAATCCCTCTCGTTGATCCTGATTGCAAAGAAGGGTTGTAAGATATCATGTTGTTTGTGCTGTGAGAACTTTAACACCCTGAATTTTCTATGTATGTTTTATTAATTATTTATTTTATCTATGATTAATTTTAGAAATTAATCAGTATTGATTTAGGCTAAACCATAGTTGAGTGTTAGTATTTTTTTGTGATTTCATATTTTGTGGTAAATTTCATAATTTTCTGTGACGGAAAGTTTTTAAGCTGTTGTTGGTCCCAATTTCGCCGGAATTCGACCCAAAAATGTGTTTTTGATTTTCGTAACTCGGAATCGAATTCTGATTGCACCATTGGCTTCGAATATTATTTCGAGTCAAGATAGACATCAAGTTCGTCCATAACGCATTTCTAAATATTTTTCACTCCGAATTCCTTGTTTCAAAGTTCTAAGCGTAAACCGAAATCGGCAGATTTTTAATATCCGGCCGAGTATTAATCGACAATACTCGGACATGGTTTAATCATGAATGTGTTGCCGAAGAGGTCACATAACTTTCATGAGTGAAGCTTGCTTGTCAAACAAGCAAAAATACACATCTCTTACGCAAAAACCCTTAAATCACTCATCTACCTCTTACACAATCCACTTTTTTGGAAAAACATTTGGTCTTTCCCCTCCCCAAATCTGATTTCTTGTCCTTAAAGGTGAACACCTAGCTTAGAGAAAAACCCTTGCCATTTTTCATTCTTCTTCACTTTTGAATTTCTAAGAACTTCAAAATAGTTCTTCATTTTGATTTCTTCATCTCTTAAGATCTAACCATTAGATGTTTATGAAATTTTAGTATGATTTTTATATGTAAGTTATGAACATTTTCAACAATTGAAATTTCAAAGAATCTTCCTAACTCTTTTTATGCTCAAAACTCTAAATATGTGCTTTCTCGAACTTAGAAAGTTGCTTTTGAAACCATGAACTCTTTGTGTTCATGTGGCTGTTTCTAGTGTTGAAAAGTATGTATTTTTTTTATTTTAATGAAAGGGGGTGATTATGAAACCAAAGGAACCTTTTAGGAGTTTTCTAACCATGTAAAATTTGGATTTTTACACTTATTTTTGGGTTGAAAAACCATGGCCTTCAACAAGTTTAAAACAGTATATTTTTAATGTTGGTGTTTGAATTTATTTTAAAGGTGATGAGTTTGACATCAACGGAACCTTTAATGTGTTTAATGATAAGTTGAAAAATCAACACTTTCCTTGGCATTAGGTCTAAAAAATCATGGCTTATATGTGTTTAGGAAAAGTTTAGTTTCTATCTTTGAAAACCAAAATATTTATGGATGAGTTTTTGTGAGAAAGTGTTGTTTTAAAATATTATGAGTTAAAGGTTTGATTAGTAAATGATATGTTAGGTATCAGTGGTTACAATACACCTAGAAGGGGGGGGGGGTTGAATAGGTGTAGCGGTTAGAATATCCGCTTTTCGAAACTCAACACTTAATGCTGAATCACCCCTATTTAATCGATTAAAAGAATATGGATAATCGTTAACGCACTTGATTTAATCGATTAAAACAGAAACAGTAAGCTTAGGCAGATTCGATTACTTGCACGACAATTAACCGATAATGAAATTAACACACAGAGCTTACAGAATCATTAGAGTATTAACAGTATAGCAAATATACAGAATATAGCAATTAATTCTACTATACAAGTTAACTGATTAAGTGCAACAAAGAGAGAGAGAGAGAGAGAGAGAGAGAGAGAGAAATCCTGCAACATGATTTTTATCCTGGTTCGTTTGCTTGTCCACCGCAAACTACATCCAGGCCTCCCGGCTGATTTGGGAGATTATCTTCACTATAATTGAATCAATGTTTTTACATGCACATCATCCAATTACAACAACTTAGACATTCACAAGAAAATAAAGAACCTTATTCTATGGTTTGACTCCCTTCCTAACGATAAAGAAACCCTTTCTTTCGGCGTAGCCCCAGCCAAGAACCTCTGTTCTTTCCTTATCTAGAAATCTAAGCAATATGAAGATACAATTCAATCTCCTAGGTGATACGACACCTTGAGATGCCCAATGTTACAACAATTTTTCACAACAAAATTCTAGAGTAAACTTAAGCAATTACAAAGCTCATATTTAACAAGTAAGACTTTACTCTAAACACCTAATACAAACTCATGCAATATGACAATGTATTAGTTTCAAAACAGAAATTACAGAATGTAAAAACTTCACAAAAAGCATCAATAATATGCATGAACATGTGAGATGAATGATGAGAAATATATCATGAAATGCCACTCAATCCTAAAGCATAGAATTCTCTCCTTTCTAAACTCACAAATGCACTAACAACTAGATGCAACAAATATCACGAAAAAATGCTCTAACTCTCTAATAAATGCAACATGCAACTTATGAGATCAATTCTGAAAACACAGTTTATAAAGAATCAG
>NW_017727856.1:167314-168762 GCF_001865875.1 Lupinus angustifolius
ATTTATGCATATGAGATATGTATTAGGTGACCTAAGCCTTAGACTCAACTTAAACTAGTTTCTAGTCTAAGCCTAGTACCAATCAAAGACTTAAGCATGTTGATTTTTTGGTGATCTTCATGCTCATATTAGCACAAGTTGTCCTCATCAAAACCATGACATATAAAGAGAGCTTTCCAAAGTGTTCCTCTTGACATGCACACTTTCAATCTCCCCCTTTTTGATGATGACCAACACTACAAACCTTACAGCATTTGTAATAACAATTGTTTGATGAATTAGCTTGAAGATTGTGTTGGCATGATGGATATGATGCGCAAAGATTTCGGAAGTTGTTATTGCGATCAATTTGCACAATAAAAAAAACAACAAAACAACCTTTCTCCCCCTTTTGACATTATGAAAAAGATAACCCAGGTCAAAAAGATTCTTGCTCAAAAAACAGACCGAACGCGTTCGAGTTATTGGCTCGTCCAACCCGGCAGCATTCATGAGTCGCTCGTTCAACTGTCCCTCGGAGACACGGTCGAGAAGTACCATGCATGGTTGCCCCCCGTCCTTTCTTGCTCTCGGTCCCACCCAGCAAGATACGGCTCAGCCAAAAAACGTGAGCGCCCCTGCGCGAGCCTTATTTAATTTATTAGTAAAGTCAAGCTTTGGTTTGGCTCCCTAAAGACTAAAGAAAGAAATGGATAAAAAAAAGGGGGGACTTCTGCAACGGGCTATACCACCCAAACCAACTGAGGGAAGTCGCATCCGCCCCATCGCAAGCACCTACAATGTCAAATAGGCTATTCGACATAATTAAAACAAAACAAAATAATGGCATAGCATAAAGAGTCAAAGAAGTCAAGAACTGTTACAAACCATAATATGTCAATTAAAGACAAGTAAAAGAAAAACACGAATAAGTCCTGAAACCAGAAACAACAACTGAATCCATTAAGTGCCATAAAGAAGAAATAAACCTAAGGGTAAGATGGCCTAGGTCTAAAGTCTTCTAAATTATGGTTGAGGGAGAGGATGGTCAATCTGATCATCAGGAATAGCAATGTTCTGGTCACACCGGATAAGCACAGATAACTTCTGAAATTCTGAACAAAACATAGCATTCTGAGCTTCAGCAGTAGATTGAATCATATTCATCATCGCCTGAAATTGGTTGTCTAAATAGGCAGTTTGATGCTCTTCATACTGTTCCATTCCTGCAAAGTATGAGTCTTTCAACCCTTGGAAGTGAAGATCCATACAGTTGTTGAGCCGTTGCTCCATGGCTTCCATCTGAGCTAAACCAGAAGCAGAGTCCTATGGTGCTGTCCTAGAAGGCTCCCCCTGAGTTGTGGCATTCTGATCACCCATGCCACCCTGATTATCATCATCGGACAAACCCAGATCAAAAGTAGTGTAGTCCTCCTGATATTGCCAAGTAGTACCATACTTGTATATGC
>NW_017727856.1:168862-169599 GCF_001865875.1 Lupinus angustifolius
GTTGTCCTTAACCCGGGAACAATCCCCTATACCATAACCAAAAGATGATAACCCGCCAACATTCATAAACAGATCATCATTAAGCTCAAACAATTTACCAGAAATCATAGACCAGTATTTTCCATCCCCATTTCGGATAGTAAATGGGTAAGTCCAGTTCAAGTGGTGCCGAAAAGAGGAGGAATAATGGTAATCCGAAATGAGAACAATGAACTAATTCCAACCAGAGCTGTTACTGGTTGGAGAGTTTGTATTGATTACCGCAAGCTTAATGCCGCCACAAGAAAAGACCATTTTCCCTTGCCCTTCATGGATCAAATGTTGGAAAGATTAGCCGGAAGAGCCTTCTACTATTTGGTGGAAGGTCAACCGGCTTCCCTTCTTCGTACACGGTTAGCTGTAGTCTTGACGCTTTTTGTGCGACCTTGCTCCATTGTAATTGTTGAACCCGAATTGATGTTGAATGAGCAGAGAAGGATTTAGGCAAACTTAACCCAGGGTTTGATGTGGTGGAAAATTGGGAACGGGGTGGAATGTGGATGATAAGTTGCGATTTCTTGATGGTTTGAGAGGGTTAGGATGAGGTTTTTCCTACCTTAGTGCACTTGGATTAGTTGGGTTACGGATTCAGAGACTCAAAGCACAAAGGAGGTGGAGAAAATGCCGAAAAAGTGTAAAACCGAGCTACTGTCTGCCTTTAAAATACTTGTTTTAATCGATTAACGGGCAGGTTTAAT
>NW_017727856.1:169699-170560 GCF_001865875.1 Lupinus angustifolius
ATAGGAAGAGGATGACGATAAGAATGAGGATGAGGATGAGGATGAAGACGAGGATAGGATGAGGGGGAGGATGAGGATGAGGAAGTGGATGAGGATAAGGATGAGGATGAGGATAGAATGAGGAAGAGGACGAGGATAGAATGAGGACGAGAATGTGGATGACGATAGGATGAGGATAGGATGAGGACAGGGATGAGGACGAGAATAGGATGAGGATGAGGATATGATGAGGATCGGGATGAGGATGAGGATAGGATGAGTATAGGATGAGGATGAAGATGAGGATGTGGATGAGGATGAGGATGAGGACGAGGATGAGGATAGGAGGAGGATGAGGATGAGGATGAGGATGAGGAAGATGATGAGGATGAGGATGAGGATGAGCATGAGGATAGGAGGATGATGAGAATGAGGATAGGATGAAGAGGAGGATGAGGATGAGGATGAGGAAGAGGAATGGATGAGGACGAGAATGAGAATGAGAATAGAATGAGGATGAGGAGGAGGATAGGATGAGGACGAGAATGAGGATTAGGATGAGGATGAGGATGAGGATAGGATGAGGATAGGACGAGAATCAGGATGAGGATGAGGATGACGATAGGACGAGAATCCGGATGAGGATGAGGAAGAGGAAGAGGATGAGGATGAGGATGAGGTTAGGATGAGGATGAGGATGAGGATGAGGATGAGGATAGGATTAGGACGAGAATGAGGATGAGGATGAGGATAGGATGTGGATTAGGACGAGGATGAGGATAGGATGAGGACGAGAATGAGAATGAGGACAGGATGAGGAGTAGAATGAGGATGAGGATGAGGATAGGATGAGGATGAGAATGTGGATGAGGATGAGGAAGA
>NW_017727856.1:170660-186568 GCF_001865875.1 Lupinus angustifolius
TTAACTGATTCTGTTTTTCAAGTTTTCAGTTTCAACAACTTTTCAAACAGTTGGATTAATCGATTAAAGTATTCGTTAATCGATTCACAGCATTTTTCATGTGTATTTTTAAATACAAAACCTCAAATACGTTATGCACTTAGTTCATACATGTTTAACACTTAGTTTATGCCTAGAATGCACATATACATGTATTTATGTGATGCATGAACATATTATGAATGACATATCTCAAAGATGAAATGATTTAAAAGATTTATGCATATGAGATATGTATTAGGTGACCTAAGCCTTAGACTCAACTTAAACTAGTTTCTAGTCTAAGCCTAGTACCAATCAAAGACTTAAGCATGTTGATTTGTTGGTGATCTTCAAGCTCTTATTAGCACAAGTTGTCCTCATCAAAACCATGACATATAAAGAGAGCTTTCCAAAGTGTTCCTCTTGACATGCACACTTTCATGATATTCTTTGACTTCCAAGTTCAAATAATAATTTGGGATAAAAGATGACTTATAAAAGTTTTGACTTTATGAACTTAAAATGTTATGAAGTCTTGGATGGTAGATTAGTTATAATATGGATGTTGTTAAGATAAGCTTACTTTAAAGTGGTAAGTTTAACTTAAGAAGTTTCGATTTAAAAGGTTATTTTAAGTATGATAGATCAACACTATCAAGAATATGTTGAATATAACCATGGGAAACTATTGATCAAAATATGGAATCTACTTAATATGACTTGATTTAAAGTGGTAAGATCATCTTAGGAGATCTTGATTTAAAAAGTGTGGACTTTGATTAAGAAACTTACCTTAAAGTGGTGAGTATGGCTTAAAAAGTCTCCATGAAAATATAAATCTATGCAGTGATAAAAGTGTAAACTTTATTAAAAACTTACCTTGAACACATTGGGAATCAGGAACAAGACTTTCGAGGATAAAGGATGTTTCAAAAAATATGAATCTTGGACTGGATAAATTAAAGTTATTGAGTTCATAAATAGATTAAACTATGTCTTTACCTTAGGGTTATCATGTAAAAATTTAATTCGCAAATCACTAATTTGTTTTGTGCTTACTTACAAAGCTTCTGAAGTCGTACAACCAACCCACTCACACTTAAATAAATCAAGCACGTGACAATCTAAGGTGAGGGAGAATACATCATGACATAGTGGTGTCCGAATATAATACATGGATCTCCTAAACTATCTCAAAAGTTTGGAGTTATAGTTGTGTAATAAGAAAACTCGTACTTAATCAAATACTTGCGTGCCTAGATTAAGTATCGATAATTTCTTAAGTTGTATGCTTAGGATAGATTAAAATATCAAGTAACATAGTAGTCAACCATGAAGGAATACCAATAGAGAAATTAAAATGCGTAAGGATAAAAAAAGTAGAGGCATTAGACCCGGTGGCCCAAAAGGGCGAGGGAGTGGTCCTAGCCACTAGACCACCCTCGCCTGGGCAAGGGCCAGGTAGCAGGTTTGGCCTGTTCTGAGCAGTTTTAGGCGCCTGAGCGACAATACCTCCCCCTGGTGAGCACCAGGGAGTGATTTCGGTCAGTTTTTGGTGGATTTGTGGCTTGAGCGACAGTCCCTCGCTTGGGCGAGAGCCGGGTAGAGAATTGAGTCTGTTATGATGAATTTGCCACTTAAGCGATAGTCTCTCACTTGGGTGAGAGACAGACAGTAATTTTGATTGTTTTTGATTGATTGATTGCTTAGGCAATAGCCCTAGCTTGGGTGAGAAGTGTGTTTCATATTTGGGAGAGACGTTGGCTCAAGCAAGGTGTCTAGTGCCCAAATCAACAAACTTATATAGTTACTTTCGATGTTACACCTTTTTAGGGCAAGGTTTCCGATGCTGATGTCGTGATTAGGGAAATCCCCAATAATGGATTACATGATACCATGCAGTAAGGTCGTCTAACCATAAGAGGCTTGGGCATGTGGTCGGCTAGGGTAATTCAGCGATAGTTCGTAGCAGAAAGGATGTTGTTCCTCTATTACGTGATAATGTAAGATCGGGTCCCACAAGAAGCATTCTTTTGGAAGATATCTTAGGTTGGGCCGATCATGTAAAAGAATGATTAAAAGATTTAATCGGCTAACTTCGGTTAGTGTGTATACTCATTATGGATAATGAAGTAGTGGAGACGAAATTTACAGGAGACGAATGAGCCCCATGATGTTGAGAGGAACAGCGATGGCGGTGATTTGTCAACAAAGTCTTGAGGGAGAGTCTAGGTGAGACGAGTCCCTTGTATTCCTGGATGAGGTATTCTGTTGGATCGGACAGTTCTCAAAGCGCAAACTAGACGATCTCTGACAACCCCTCTTCGCAATCAGGATCGATGAGAGGGATGCCTAGAAATTGTTGGACACGACACCGTCCTGAAATGGGCAGTTCTTTTGGAACAGATCAATCATACATCCTTGCGAGGAATAATTTTGGTGCATTCAAATCGGCTTGTTATGGGACCTATACTCTCAGTTATTTCCGAATAGTTTATTGGGAGGATATTGGTGTAAGAATAGATGAAATAAACATAGCATGCATGCATTGAGCTCGTGGATATTGATCTTCATGGTTTGAGTTATAACATCATTCATCATTTGCATTTATGTGTGTGATATCTATTGTGTATATTATGTGTGTCTGTCTGGATTTGATATTCTGTGTAATTGCACTCCGCCAATGAATAATATTCATTAGATGTCATACTCCCTTGTCCTTTTCTGCTACTTCCTTTTTGGATATGTTCATTGCAGGTGGACAACATGACTAGGATTCGAAGCTACCGATTCACCATGTCCCATGAGGGGGTATGGAGAGTTGAAGGAAATAGATATACCAACACATGCCCTTGTGATTTGGAGTTGGAGATGGCTTGCACCAGCTCCACTATGAGCCTACCTTCATAGCATGCAGTCTTGGAAGCATCTTGCACCTTACCTGGCAGGAGGCCCACGCCTACGAAGTCAGGTTCTTAGGAATCGACTTCTCATAGACCAACTGAGATAGGGACTTCCACGAGATGAAGAACTTGGAATGAAGTGATGAACTCCCTACCAACCAGGAGGGCTGCTCGAAGGACCATGCCGGATCTAAGGATGAAAAAAGTAGGGGAACCAGAGTCCGACGTCAACGATTGCATGGAGCTAGTGAACATAGAGGATTCTATAGATATGATAGACCTCTCCTTGGATTCTGAGATAGAGGAATATTCGAGCGAGTTCTCTAGTATCTTTACTAGTGTTGGAGTTGGACTTTAGGTGCCATTGGTTGTTTCTTTGGCTTTTGAGTATGGGGTACTTGTGTAGGGTATTTTGAGCAGTTTTATTTGGGCGACGACTAGAATTTCGCCTTGTATTTTGTACTAATGTTTCCCGTTCTTTCAGTGAAGAATTATTCGAAGATATGGTTGAGTTAGTGTTGGTTACCATTAGGTAACAATTTTTTATTTTTCCGCAATGTATGTTACTTAAAGTGATGTTCCAAAAATGAAACGAATATAAGGAAACAAATTTTATATTACGTTATTCAAAAAACAATTACCCATTTTTTAGCATTATTTTTGGAGTAATTTTTGGGGCGTTACAAGAACTGTCTGATCCAACAGAATGCCTCATCCATGAATATAAGGGACTCGTCTCACCTATACTCTCCCTCAAGACTTTGCTGACAAATCACCGCCATCCCTCTCAACATTGTGGGGGTCGTTCGTCTCCCGTAAATTTCCTCTCCACTACTTCATTATCCATAATGAGTATGCATACTAACCGACGTTAGCCTAATAAATATTTTAATCATTCTTTTACATGATCAGTCCAACCTAAGACATCTCCCAAAGGAATTCTTCTTGTGAGACCCGATCTTACGCCATCATGTAATAGAGGAATAACATCCTTACCACTATGAACCATTGCTGAATTATCATGGATGACCATATGGCTAAGCCTCTTACAATCAGACAACCTCGCTGCGTGGTACCATATAATCCTTTTTGGGTATCGCCCTAATCACAACATTACCATCGGAAACCTTGCCCTAATACGGCACAAGAACAAAGGTAACTATATAAATTTGTTGATTTGAGCACTGGACTTCTCATCTGAGTCATGTTCTCTCCCAAGTATTAAATACACTTCTCACCGAAGCTAGGGCTATTGCCTAAGCAATCAATCAATCAACAAAAAATAATCAAATTATCAAATTATTGTCTATCTCTCACCCAAGCAAGAGACTACCGCTCAAGCGACAAATTCATCAAAACAAACTCAATTCTCTGTCTGGCTCTTGCCCAAGCGAGGGACTTTCGCTGAAGCGATAAATCCACCAAAATCTTGTCAAAATCACCATCTGATCCTCGCTCGGGCGAGGGACTATCGCCCGGACCCCAAAATTGCCCAGAACAGGCCAAGCACGTTATCTGGCCCTCGCCCAGCCGTGGCTGGCTCACTCAGGCGTGGTTGGCTCGCCCAAGCATGGCTGGTCCAGTGGCCAGGACCACTCTCTCAACCTTTTGGGCCACTGGATCGAATATCACCGTTGTTTTTTATCCCAACGTAGTTTAGTCTTTCAAGTGGTCTTCCTTCATGGTTAACTACCATATTACTTGATATTTTAATCTATCCTAAGGCATACAACTTAAGAAATTATCCGTACTTAATACAGGCACGCAAATATTTGATTAAGTCTGGGTTTCTTGATACACAAAAATATTCCAATCTTTTGAGATAGTTTAGGAGATCCATGTGTCATATTCAGACACCACTATATCACAATGTATTCTCCCTCACCATAGGTTATTGAATGATTGATTCCCTTTACGTGTGAATAGGTAGATTCTCCGACTTCGAAAGCTTCGAAACTAAACTCAAAACAAATTAGTGATTTTTGAATTAAATTTTACATGATAACCCTAAGGTAAAGACATCGTTCAAACTATTTATGAACTCAATCGCTTTTATCCATCTCGTCCAAGATTCATATTCTTGAACCATCCTTTATCCTCAAAAGTCTTGTTCACAATTTCATTCGTTTTCAAGGTAAGATTTTAGTAAAGTTTATACTTTTATCACAGCATAGATTTATATTTTCATGGGGACTTTTTAGGTCATACTCACCACTTTGAGGTAAATTTCTTAATCAAAGTCAATACTTTTAAATCAAAATCTCCTAAGTTGATCTTACCACTTTAAAGCAAGTCATCTTAAGTAGATTCATATTTTGTATAATAGCTTTCCATGGTCATTTCAACACATCCTTTTCTAATACAACCACAAGTTTTGATAGTGTTGATATCATACTTAAAACATCATTTTTAATGAGGTATGTTTTGTTAGTCTTACCACTTTAAAGTAAGTTAACCAAAGTAGATTTTACAAGTTCCATGATCATTTCAACACCTCCAAACATAACCATAAAGGTTAATAGGTGTTGGTTTTATAGTCATGAATAACATAATAGAGTTATCATGTTTAAAGCAAAATATCCTTTTTTAAACTTACCACTTTAAAGTAAGTTAACTAAGGTAGATTCAACAAGTTTCCTGATCATTTCAACACCTCTTAACATAAATAACAAGGTTAATAGGTGTTGGTTTCATAGTCATGAATAACAATGAACCATCTATTCAATAAAACTCATCCATCTTGTAAACATCTAACTTAGAAACACGGCAAAATAAACACTTTCTATCTTGTCCAAAGGTATGGTTTCTCAAGCCAAAAACAAGTGAAAAGATTCAAACTTTATATGGTTAGAAAACTCCTTAAAGGTTCCTTAGATTTCATAATCATCCACTTTCATTAAAATAAAAAATGCATACTTTTCAATACTAAAAATAGCCTCATGAATACAAAGAGTTCATGGTTTCAAAAACAACTTTCTATTTCAAGAAAGTACATATTTAGAGATTTGAGCATAAAAAGTGTGAGGAAGATTACTTGAAAATTTCAACAGTTGAAAATGTTCATAATATACATATAAACATCATACTAAAATTTCATAAGCATCTAATGGTTACATCTTAAAAGATGAAGAAATCAAAATGAAGAACTACCTTGAAGTTCTTAGAAAATTAAAAGTAAAGAAGAGTGAATAATGCCAAGGATTTTTCTCTAAGATAGGAGTTGGCATTAAGAGGTAGATGAGTGATTTAAGGGAGGGAAAGACCAAAGGTTTTTCCAAAAATTGGATTGGGTAAGAGGTAGATGAGTGATTTAAGAGATTTTGTGTAAGAGACGTGTACTTTTGCTTGTTTGACAAACAAGCTTCACTCATGAAAGCGATTTGACCTCTTCAGAAAAACATTTGCGATTAATACATTCCCAAGTATTGTCAGCTAATACTCGGCCGAATATTAAAAATCTCTCGATTTCGGTTTACGGTTAGAACTTTGAAACACAGAATTCGGAGTGACAAATATTTAGAAGCGCGTTCTGGATGAACTTGATGTCTATATTGACTCTAAATAATATATCTAAGCCAATGGCGTGAATGGAATTTGATTCTGAGTTACAGAAGTCAAAAATACGTTATCGGACTGAATTTGGGCGAATTTGGGTCCGACAGCAGCTCATAAACTTTATGTCACAGAAAATTACAAAACTTTACCTCAAAATAGGAATTCACAAAACAAGACTAACACTCAACTATGGTTAAGCTTAAATTAGTACCGATTAATTTTTAAATTTAATCGTTGGTAAAATAAATAATTAATAAAACATACATAGAAAATTCACGGTGTTACAATCTTCCCCTACTTATATGATTTTTGTCCTTGAAAATTCAGCATACTTCTTAAGAAAACAGATAGGGGTAGGACTCTTTTATGGCATCGTCGACCTCCCATGTCGCACCTTCTCCGTTTGTTTGGCTCCAAATGACTTTAAGGCAATCTCCTTGCCTCGCAACGTCTTCACACTATGATTAGCAATCCTCAAGGGCATAGTTTCAAAAGTGAGATTATCCTTTAACTGGATTGAATCGGGTTCAATGATGTGCGACGGGTCACTAATATATTTTCTATGTTGAGACACATGGAAGACATTATGTAGATTTGACAATAAGGGGGGCAAGGCTATTTGGTAAGCTACTGGTCCGACTTTTCTAAGGATTTGGTATGGTCCTATGAGCTTAAGGTTAAGCTTACGGACTTTAAGCATTCTGCCAATGCCAGTTGTTCCTCCTTTTGTCATACTAGTTCTTTTGTCTACTCTTGGATGTCTTCATGATTTCCCTGATCATTCTGATCTTTTTCATCATCTAATGAACCCCATCAGGTCCTAATATCATATTCTCCCCTGCTTCAAACTAACAAAACGATGTTTTGCACTTTCTACAGTAAAGAGCTTCCTACGGTGCCATGTCGATGCTTGAAGGAAAACTGTTGTTTTAGGTAAACACTATCAAATGCAAGTAGTCTGCCCAACTTCCAGAGTGTTCCAACATACATGCTCTCAGTAGGTCTTCCAAAGATTGGATAGTCCGTTCAGATTGGCCATCCATTTGCGGGTGGTAAGTTGAAGTCAAACTCAGTTTGGTACCCAAGGCTGTTTGCAACCCATTCCACAACTTCGAAGTGAAATGTAGATCTCTATATGAGATGATATTTGTAGGAATACCATGCAATCGGACAATCTCTTTGATGTAAAAATCCGCTAGCCTTTCCAAGGAGTATTTCATATTGATTGGTAAAAAGTGAGTTGTCTTCGTCAAACGATCCACTATCACTCATAATGTGTCATAACCATTTTTGAGTCCAGGGAAATCCGCTCACAAAATCCATTGTGATGCTATCCCATATCCAAACGAGGATATCCAAAGGTTGAAGTTCTCCTCCAAGTCGTTTGTGCTCGATCTTTGCCTTCTGACATGTTAAGCAGCGTGAGACATACTCTGCTACAACATTCTTCATACCGGACCACCAGAACATCTTCTTCAAGTCTTGATACATCTTGGTAGCTCCAGGATGAATACTTAGTTTGCTCTTATGGGCTTTGTCCAAGATTGCCATTTTCAAATCAGGGTCTCTTGGCACACAGACTCAATTCTTGCATCTCATCACTCCATCAGTTCTTTCTTGAAATTACGGGGCTCTTCCTTCACCCAACAAGGTTCTTTACTCTTGTAGTTATGGATGAGAACTTAGAAAACCTTTTAGTTGTTCCAGAAATTCATTTGTTATTGTAAGTATGCCTAAAGTCAAACTATTAGTCTTTCCAGTGGTGTTCCTTCGTGGTAAACTATCACATTACTTGATATTTTAATCTATCCTAAGGCATACAACATAAGAAATTATCCGTACTTAATTCAGGCACGCAAATATTTGATTAAGTACGAGTTTCTTGATACACAAAAATACTCCAAACTTTTGAGATAGTTTAGGAGATTCAGGTGTCATATTTGGACACCACTATGTCACAATGTATTCTCCCTCACCTTTAGTTGTTGAACGATTGACTCACTTATCGTGTTAATGGGTAGGTTGTCCAACTTCGAAAGCTTCGAAACTAAACACAAAACAAATTAGTCACTTGCGAATTAAATTTTACATGATAACTCTAAGTTAAATACATCGTTTAACCTATTTCTGAACTCAATTGCTTTCATCCATCAGATCCAAGATTCATATTCTTGAACCATCCTTTATCCTTGAAAGTCTTGTTCACGATTTCCATCGTTTTCAAGGTAAGATTTTCATAAAGTTTATACTTTTATCAGCGTATAGATTTATACTTTCATGGGGACTTTTTAGGTCATAGTCACCACTTTGAGGTAAGTTTCTTAATCAAAGTCCATACTTTTAAATGAAAATCTCCTAAGTTGATCTTACCACTTTAAAGCAAGTCATCTTAAGTATATTCCATATTTTGTATAATAGCTTTCAATAGGCATTTCAATACATCATTTTCTAATACAACCACAAGTGTTAATAGTGTTGATCTCATACTTAAAACAACATTTTAAATCAAGGTATCTTTTGTTAGTCTTACCACTTTAAATTAAGTTAACTAAAGTAGATTTTACATGTTCCATGATCATTTCAGCACCTCCAAACATAACCACACATGTTAATAGGTGTTGGTTTCATAGTCATGAATAACATAATATAGTTAGCATTTTTAAACCAAAATATCCTTTGTTAAACTTACCACTTTAAAGTAAGTTAACTAAGGTAGATTCAACAAGTTTCATGATCATTTCAACACCTCTAAAATAACCACAAAGGTTAATAGGTTTTGGTTTCATAGTCATGAATAACAATGAACCATCTATTCAATAAAACTCATTCATCTTGTAAACATTTAGAAATACGACAAAATAAACACTTTCTATCTTGTCCAAGGCTATGGTTTCTCAAGCCAAAAACCAGTGAAAAGATTCAAACTTTATATGGTTAGAAAACTCCTTAAAGGTTCCTTAGATTTCATAATCATCCCATTGCATTAAAATCAACAAAATCCATACTATTCACATGAAACAAGACTAACACTCAACTATGGTTTAGCCTAAATCAATACCGATTAATTTCTAAAATTAATTGTTGGTAAAATAAATAATTAATAAAACATACATAGAAAATTCACGGTGTTACAATTGTAGCACTAGTAAAAGAACAAAAAAATTGCAATCTTTCTTGCAATTAAACTCATATTCAAATTTAATACTAAAATTTAAATGATGATGGAGCATATCACGAGTTACCTAGCACAACATTAATATTCAGTCTTTTGACAAAAATATTAACTTGTAAGTGGTACACTCAATGTAGTAATCAAACATTGATAATCAGTCATTTCAAACAATAAGCCTTTCATTGAATCGACTTACTATTCACATGGAAAACCATATGATTATCACATATTTATTACTACAATTATGTTTTTATTTTGGGCCAAATAGTAATCTTCCTTTGGGCCGATCACTGTTCGTATAAAATGCAAACATACAATTGGCTGAATATTTCATATCAATCACTGATGATACTCGTATTTGTAATGGTCAAACATTGATCATAATGCATGTCAAATAATAAATCCTTCTTTGGACTGATTTATCATTCACATATGCAACTTTATAATAATCAAATGTTTACCATAACATGTGAGTATATAATCCGGCCAAATAATAATCTTCATTTGGGACAATTAATACTCGCATAGATACATATACGCACTACTATTTGATTTATAATGAACAATTCACAAAACAATATGTCACTTTGGCGACTTCTTGTATAATAGGTTCACTTAAAATGTCAAACAATTTTATTTTCTAAAATAAAACACCATTTAGTTGAGTTTGATTCAACACTTAATCCAAAATATAAATTATTTATATCCACATATAAATATATATATTCACTATAGCGGTATAGCTTATTCATAGCATTGCATTATTCTCATCACAAGGATCAGCATTTTGAATTCTAGTGATGGTCCTTTTGAATTTTCCAACAAAAAAATATTACTATTTTAACTTCAAATTACGCACATACCCCACTTGATCATCCCCTTAGACTAATTCATAATAATTCACAGCATCTAAAACTTAGCTAACAACTTACATACACTATCTTTATTCTCAACTCAGCAACCTAAAAACAAACAACAAAAACATGACCACACTCTTGTTTTTATATCCTCATATCCTACTTTAGCACTACTTAACCTAACATATTAACATCCCCAAGAATTTACAACTTATGTCATTTATAGAATATATATGAATAATTTCATATGTTGCTCATCTAAAAGAACATTCACATTAAAACCTATAAAAGATGTGCTACACCCACATGATATCAAACAAATTAAATATATGAAGCTCAACTATAAGGATATTTATTCCTTAAAGCCATTATATTGTTCCTTACTCAATCATTTTGTCATCACGTAACTTGCTCACATCCATAATTATTACATGAAAGCAATCATCTCATTCCCACTATCATTATAACTTTAGCCTCTTGAACTTATAACTTTAACGTTGTTGAACTATTCTTTGCATCGCTGCAAGTGTCCACTTGAACCAAGCATCAACACTTCATCAAACAATGATCAAGCACAATCAATTTGAAAAGACTCAAAATAGTTTAACATATCACATAAAGAGTGAGCTAAATAAGGTTACACTTTCCTGAAAACCAATTTCCTCTATAAAAGAAACCTTTGTAGTATTTTAAAATTATTAAAGGAGTAAAATCCAAATAAGTAATAGTAATAACTAAATTACATGATTAAAAGGAAATAAGGAAAGATAAAGTATATAAATGAATAAACCAAAATATGAAGAAGAATTCACAAATGATCAATACTACTCCTTTTATTCATCTCTACATGTGAGTAGTCATTTCAAATGAAAGAAACCACATGATCCCACTTAAGGATAATGGTGTGAGACTAGGTATTTGGATGCAAGTCTCTCTTTATAGTTGTACAGACCAATGTTAAATTGAAAAGGGTTGATGATTGAAGCATGGATTTAGTTTGAATCATAATCTAAACGATACAATAATGAAATTGAAGGCATGCTTAAGAAAGAATAATATAAGAGATTGGATAATTAGAGAATAGTGAAGTGACTAATGGAGAAATAAAGTTGGTGTCTCCTTTGTTTCTACTGTTAGGGTTATGAATTGAGATACAAAGTATAGTGGTTGTGGCTTCTTTTCTACTGCTTGGAAACACAAGGGTTTGGAATATATATTTTTTATTAAAAAATAAGATATATGGACTCTGACTTCGACAATTATAAGGACTAGTGTGTACAGGCACTTCGTGCCTGCTAGTGAATATTGTGTGGTACTATGTATTCAATTTTATATATTTTATTTTTTATTTTTATGATAATGTTCAATTTAAGGTGAGATATGTGGTTAATTAAGATGTTGGTTGTGATTACTTATATTATATGGTTTTTTGTAAAAAATAAATAATAATAAGGGCAAAACAGGAAATACACATAGTGGAAGTTACACCATGTTTTCCCTTTATATATAGTATAGAAGTATAGATATATAGTATAGATAAACATATTTTATATTATAATAATACATCATAGATTAGTAACAACAATATATAATCAATATAATTATAAAGTTGTAAACTAAAAATAAATCTTTGTGTGATTAGGAATTAAAGCTAAAAAGATTAAGATAAATATAATCAATCATCAATCTATAATTAATTCAAAATATCTTTTAAGTATATTCATCTTCCTTAATATATCTTCACCACTTACACTTATTTAAGTTAAAAATTAAACCAAATAAAATCTTAATTTTAGAAACTTTTGAATATTATGATAATAACCAACTCATATAAATAATAATTTAAAATTAAATAAAATTGTAATAAGGATCCACTCAAATCACTGAAGATTAATGGTTAGGATTAATTTAGTAATTCACTTTTGGGTGGATTATCAATAAGGGAAAAATTGCAATGTTACAATTATGTATAATAAATTAGAAGTGTTTTTATCCTAATTCTTGTTAGTTAACAATATTTTGAAATTGATTTAATTTAAAAAACATTATGAAGAATATCAAATTTTGAAATTGATAATTAAAAAAAAGAAATATTTTTTCAATCCAAATATATGATTTTAATTAGTTCCTATGAGCGTCAGATCGCATGCGGTCAGGTGCACAGTTTAACCATGCACCATCCTTCATCCAGCCAATCCATAACATGAATATGAAGACCTTCAAACCTAAGAACTATATAGCATTGATTCTCTATAGCTCATAGGGATATATAAGATCTAGACTTAAACTTGTTAAACACAAAATAAATAAATAAATTTGTAATTTTTTTATAGTTAATTAAATAACCAAATAAATTTAAGGTATAATTTAAGCCATGCAATTTTATTAGGGTCACGGTACCGTTTAGGATGAGTGAATATGATGTTAATCCCTTCCTTATTCTGTAACCAACTCTCGAACCTAAATATCAAAAATTCATAGCTCAATCTGATTAGTTTAAAATATTTTTATTAATTTTTTACAATAAAAATATAATAATAACTATAATAAAGTCATGTAGCAAAAAATCTGGACACAAAATACATTAATTTAAATAATTATGTAATAAATGGTTAAAATTATTTATACTCAATTAATAAATCATCATCAACCTATTCACGATCAACTAAAAACTCGGTCAAGTAAAAACTATATTGTACATAATTTAAAACCTACCAATTTAATAATTCGTCAACACGTTATTAATTAAAAGTATGAAGTTTTCTAACAGCTGGTTAGAAATTCTCTGTCACTCGTAACGATTTTTTTGGTGGATATATATAAAGATAGGAGAAAGTAAACGCAACATAATAGTTGAAAATTTAAATAGTCAAACAATTATTTCATTGGATAAAGTGTTGTAAATATTTAATTTGGATAAAAACTACTTTCACTTATAATTATTTATTAACAAATTACATTACCATCAATTTACTTTTCGTTAAGTTTTTACTCATAAATATTATATTGGTATGATAAAATAAAAATCAATTTTAATGAAGTTAATATAATATTCACGAAATTTAGATCAAACTCTTTTTAGTTTCATAACCTTTCAAACAATGACTTTTATTTTTAAATGGAATGAGTTCCTAAAATTTACAATTATAAATGAAATATTGACTTTAAAATTTTAAAACGCAAAGTGGTTGAAGTCTTTTTTTTTAATAAGAAAATTAGTATACTATACTATAACATAAATAATATTGTTAGATTACAGCCCTCGGTTAATATTTGATTACAATATACTTCATCAGTTTTAAAATAAATATCATGAACGAGAAGAAACACATGTTAAGAATTATAATTAATTTTATTAAAAATTATAAAAAAAAAATTCCTCTTTTATTCTTTAAATTTTATTCTACATCTCATCATTTACCCTCTCTACGGACATTATTTAATAATAATTAATAATCTTTTGGAATTATCAAACAAAAATATTCTGAAACAAATATTTAGAGTAAATTATATTCATATTCCCTGAATTTATTAAAAATATAAAAATCATCCTACCTTTTTTAGACCAGCACAAACTCCTTAATTTATATACATATAGTACACTAATTACCTTAATTTATATACGTATAGTATACTAATTACCTTGCAGAGGAGATGAGAGTAATCTTTAAAACAAGAAAACAGGTGATGATTGTAATTTTAAGTTAATCTTCAATGGGAGTTGTGTAATTTACATATAACTAATTATACATTAGCTAGAATAAATTGATCAGTTATAAATTTTTATATAATATTTGATTATGAAATTATTCATCTCTATTGTATATTTAAGCAACATATCCTTAGAATTATTAATGCATTTTGTACTGAACCAAATTGGCGATGAGATCAACTTTGACACAAATTAAAGGGAAAATTGAAATCCAACTTTCACTGCACTAATCAACAAGCTCTTTTCCCCTTCACTACTTAATTAAAAAAATTCAAAATATAATAATCTTACCAAAAATCAAATATTTGAATAATAAGATAAACTCAAATGTTTTATTGTTTTTTAGTAATGAAATTTTAATATAAAATACACAATTCTGACATTACAATATTATTAGTTTTTATATAAAATTCATTTTTTTTATCTCGAGTACTAAACCATATCTTTAATCATCTCAAATAAGTTTTAAAATAATGATAATAAAATGATGATACATGCACTATTATTCCGTTTAAATCATTTATTGTTTCTAACCTTATACCATTAGCAACATCTAATTCAAGTATTAAGGAAAAAATAAAGTATATACTACATTTCTTTATTATTTTTGATTCGTTATAAAATACATCAATAATTATAAGGAGATGTTGCTTAAATACACAAAACAAAAGTAAAGATTAATTTCATAATAAAATTCTATATGCAAATTTATGAAGGAACAATTTATCTTAGATAACATATAATTAATTAATTAAGAGTGAATACACCAGCACCCTTTGGAAAACATAATTACATTTATCACCTTTTTTGTTTAAAAGACTACATTCACACTCCTACAGGGGATGGTCAATATTATATATATATATATATATATATATAAATTAAGGATGCTTTTTGTAGATACATAAAAAGAGTGATGATTTATGTCATTTCACTAAAACTTAGAGAATGTTAATATAATTTTCTCATTTTTTTCTTTCTAAATGACAGTTATATTACGGAAGCTATATCCAACAACCTGCAAAAGTTATTACAACCTGCAAAATACATTTAACACAATAAGAAACCTTTCTCCCCATTTTGACATTATCAAAAAGATACAAGTATTCAATTCTAGTCAGAAGAGTTATTAGAGTTATCACAGACTGTAATTAATCAATTAATTTTGGGCGATTAATCAATCAACTAGTTGTAAGAAGCTTGAACAAATGCACATTTATACATCATTTAATCGATTAACAGTAGGATTTAATCGATTAAATGGACAACAAACATCAACAGTGAAAGTGTGCATGTCAAGAGGAACACTTTGAAAAGCTCTCATTGAATGTCATGGTTTTGATGAGGACAACTTGTGCCTAAAAGAGCTTGAAGATCACCAACAAATCAACGTGCTTAAGTCTTTATTTGGTACTAGGCTTAGACTAGATTCTAGTTTAAGTTGAGTCGAAGGCTTAGGGCACCTAATACATGTCTCATATGCATATATCTTTTAAATCATTTCATCCATGAGATATGTCATTCATAATATGTTCATGCATTACATAAATACATGTATATGTGCATTCAAGGCATAAACTAAGTGTTAAACATGTATCATCTAAGTGCATAACGTATTTGATATTTTGTATTTAAAAATACACTTTTAATTGTTGTTAATCGATTAACCAAATCCTTTAATCGATTAA
>NW_017727856.1:186668-186976 GCF_001865875.1 Lupinus angustifolius
CTTTCATTTATTTGGTACTAGGCTTAGACTAGATTCTAGTTTAAGTTGAGTCGAAGGCTTAGGGCACTTAATACATGTCTCATATGCATATATCTTTTAAATCATTTCATCCATGACATATGTCATTCATAATATGTTCATGCATTACATAAATACATGTATATGTGCATTCTAGGCATAAACTAAGTGTTAAACATGTATCATCTAAGTGCATAACGTATTTGATGTTTTGTATTTTAAAATACACTTTTTAATTACTGTTAATCGATTAAACAATCCTTTAATCGATTAACCCAACTGTTGTGAAA
>NW_017727856.1:187076-187689 GCF_001865875.1 Lupinus angustifolius
CCGAGACACTGTTTGCCTTTAACGTACTGGTTTTACTCGATTAAAACAATGTAAAATTTGAATTTTCAAAAAAAAAAAATTGCCCAGGTAATCGATTAACGGGCTGTTTAAACGATTAAATCAAAAAAAAATTAAATTTTCCAGAAATGAAGCCCAAGTAATCGATTAACCATTGGCATAATCGATTAAATCAGAGAAAATTTTGTTTTTACGCAGCAGAGTGGTTTCAACTTTTTAGGACACATGCATGCATTATAACAGATTTATCGAGATATTTATAATCACAGAAAGAGGTTAATCCAGAGATATAATTTTGCATTTTTAACATATATCATTCAAACATGAAACACATAGGCATATAGAGGCAAGACAATTTTTGCAAACAACTAAACAATATTTAAACAAGATATTGTTCATCAAGAATTCCTAGTTCTCTCCTTAGAACATAGAAGGTATCCCTGGGAAGGGGCTTGGTGAAAATATCTGCTAACTGTTTAGATGTTTCCACAAATTCAAGAACGCAGTCACCTTTTTGTACATGATCATGCAAAAAATGATGTCTAATTTCTATATGCTTTGTTCTAGAATGCAAAACGGGATTCTTGGATAGGTT
>NW_017727856.1:187789-188092 GCF_001865875.1 Lupinus angustifolius
GGATGTAGTTTGCAGTGGACAGCAAACGAACCAGGATAAAAATTCGCGTTGCATGATTTGTTTTCTCTCTCTCTCTTTGTTGTTTTTCAATCGATTAATTGGTATATTGGATTCAAAGTGATACATTCTGTTCATGTGCTATACTAGATGCTATTCTAATATACAATTTGTAAACTCTGTTATTCGTTCCATTATCGGTTAACTGTTCTGCATTTAATCGTTTCTGTAATTGCTTACTGTTTCTGTTTAATCGATTAAATCTGTTGTGTTAATCGATTATCCTGTTTCTGTTAATCGATTAAG
>NW_017727856.1:188192-202495 GCF_001865875.1 Lupinus angustifolius
CCCCCCCCTTCTAGGTGTATTATAACCACTGATACCTAACAAACAGAACAAATTTAATGGCATGAAAGGCTATGTTTACTCAAATTAAGCATGGAAGGATTAAGCATTTGATATATTTGAGTAGTTAGCAGCAGGCATAAGCATTCAATGTTGATACATACGCCAAACATGATCAAGATCCATTAAACATAAGAAGTACATTATTTGCAACATAATTACCATTCAAGAATGTTAAAGATAATTTGAAATCATTTAAAGCATTGTCAAATTTCGAAGCAGTAATTCAGCAGAAGATAGGAGTTATTACAATCCATATAAAAGCAAAAGCATGAAATAAAAGATAAGTTCTCAAGAGGGTAATAAGGAACAACAAGGTCCATAAACTAGGAATGATAAAACTAAAGCTCTAAGGCCTCCTAACTAGGGATGAGATGAAGGGTTTTTGTTGTCAGGAATCATCGAGCTACCACCACCCTTGATGAGGGTACTCAGCTTGTTGAAATCAGCACACAACCTTCTGGTTTGTGAGTCAGCAGTGGTCTGAACATAACTCCTCAAGGATTGGTAAAGGTTGTCAATATAAGCATTCTGACGCTCCTCAAAATTCTTCAGATCCGTATGATATGAGTCCTTTAGAGACTGAATGTGGAGATCCATCCTATTGTTGAGACGTTGTTCCATAGCATCCAAGTAGGCTTGTCCAAAAGCAGGTTCCTGTAATGCATGACCTGAAGACTCCCCCTGAGTAGCAGAAAATGGCTCTTGGTTATCATCTTGATCATTTTCACTAGAGGGGTCAAGATTCACAGTGTTAAAGTCCTCTTGATATTGCCATGACTTGCCGTACTTGTAGATACCTATCTTATGAATCATACTTTCACCAATCAAGTGATCATTGTCAGAACAATCCATCACTGTAGTATCTGAAACATCAATATGTAGATGATCAATAATACGCGAGATGAAGGTACTATAAGGAAGTAACCTTGATTGAGAAGTGGAGACACTATACATGACCTTCAGAATCTCGTCAGGCCGATTAATCATTATGTTCTCCTTCACAGCAAACACGAACCTGAAATCATTCACTGTAGGTTGTGCATGATTTGTGTTCTTCTGAATCAAAATATAGGCAATGAAATAGTTTTGGAGGCTAATCTCTATGGACAGCAACCTAACTTTGGTCAATTCACCCTGAACATATAACTGAGGTCTATGCAAACAAGACTTATACATTTCAGCAGCATCGAAAGAGTTGTTGTCTGCCCAACCACAATCACTTAAACTAGCACCAGTACAGGATAAACCACCCACGTTCGTAAAAATGTCTTCATTAATCTCAAATAGTTTTCAAGCAATCATTGACCAATACTTCCCATCTTTGTATCTATAGTTGGCATGATACTCCCTAACTAGAGCAAGGTAGATGTTATCTTTTAATTCCAAGAAGGGGACAACCCCGTAAGCTTGCAAACCGTGCGGAAAGTCAAAGTTCTGTTCCGCTAACCAAGTCAAATTTGCAAACCTTATGTATGTTTGTTTCTTCCCCTTTCCCCAGAAATTTGAGCAACCAGGTTTCTTGCAGAATCAGCGAATAATATGGGTCCCCACGGTCCTGCCTTGCTTGTTGAGATGGCACGGCTTTTGGGACATGCGGTGGATGTTGAGCGGTTTTATTGACTCTTTTAGCATTTCCTCTCTCCATTGATGTTGAAACTGAACCGTGATGAAGGTTTAATGGAGGGATTTAGGGAAACCTATGGTAGGGTTATCAATTTGGGGTAAACGAATTTCTTGGAAATTGGAGATGGAGAAGCCGGTTTATGGAGTGGAAATGGAATGGGGTGATTCGGTTTGGGCTAGGTTGGAGTTTAGGGATGATGTTGGACTTGTTTCTCTGAGATTTGAGAGAAAAGGGGATGAATGGGTTTTTGAAAAATACCGAGAAACACTTATGTTTCTGATATACTGATGTCGTTAATTGATTAACAACTTTACTTAATCGATTAACCTGAGTTAAAAATACCAGGTTTCAAAAAATTTACCCAGGAAATTGATTAACTGATGGCTTTAATCGATTAAATTCATCCGATACAACATTTTGGATCTTTTTAAAAGCATGCAAGGATTTCAAAATTTTTACTAATTCATTTTTAAACAAACACATATATACATAAAGCTTTTACGCACAGAATCATGGATCATATAAGGAATAGTTGGCATTCAACATGTTTTCATTTTGAAGCATACAAGGCAAATATGTCATGCAAGGCAATTACATAAGCTTAATCAAGATATTTTTCATCAAGGATTCGTAGTTCTCTTCGTAGAACATAGAAAGTATCTCGTGGGAGGGGCTTGGTGAAAATATCCGCTACTTGCTTAAATGTTTCAACAAATTCTAACACACAATCACCTTTTTGAACATGATCACGCAAAAAATGATGCCTTATTTCAATATGCTTGGTTCTAGAATGCAAGACGGGATTCTTGGAAAGGTTAATGGAACTTGTGTTATCACACTTAATAGGGATATTTTCTATTATGAGCCCAAAGTCCTTAAGTTACTGCTTCATCCAAAGGAACGCATGCTTGTTAATAGGTGACAAGTCAACACATGCTTGCTTTTTACTATGCCATGCCACTAAGGAACTGCCTAATAGGTGACAAGTCCCACTAGTGCTTTTCCGATCCAACTTACAACCAGCAAAGTCAGAATCGGAGTAACCTACCAAGGATAAGGAGGCATCATACCATAATCCCATATTTATAGTTCCTTTTAAATATCTCATGATAGGTTTTACAGCAATATAATGTGATTCTTTTGGCAAAGCTTGAAATCTAGCACACATACAAACATTAAACATAATATCGGGGCGGCTAGCAGTTAAGTATAATAAGAAGCCGATAATCCCACGATATTTAGTTACCTCAATCGCTTTTCCTTTTTCATCTTTGTCAAGATAACATGCGGACGCCATAGGTGTGGATGCATCTTTACATTGCTTCATATCGAACTTCTTTAGTAATTCTTTGCACTACTTCGATTGATTAAGGAAGATGCCACTTTCCATTTGTTTAATTTGTTGCCCAAGGAAGAAAGTCAGCTCACCCATCATCGACATCTCAAACTCGCCCTACATCAACTCAGAAAATTCCTTACAAAGGATGTTATTAGTATATCTGAAGATAATATCATCAACATATATTTGAACAAGTAAAACATGATTATCTAATCTATAGATAAAGAGAGTGGTGTCGACCAAGCCTCTTTCGAACCCTTTTTCTAGTAGGAATGAATTCAATCTATCGTACCAGGCTATGAGAGCCTGTTTTAGGCCATATAGGGCCTTCTTGAGTTTATACACATTGTTCGGGTATTTGATGTTTTCAAACCCTGGTGGTTGGTCTACGTACACCTCCTCTTGAATATAGCTATTTAAAAATGCGCTCTTAACATCCACTTGGAATAGCTTAAAGTTCATGATTGATGAAAAAGACAAGAGCATCCTAATGGCTTCATGTCTGGCTACAGGAGCGTAGGTCTCATCATAATCGATGCCCTTCTCCTGGTTGTAGCCTTTGGTCACTAAGCGAGCCTTATTTCTTATTATTAAGCCAGATTCATCTAGCTTGTTATGAAAGACCCATCTAGTGCCAATCACATGATGATCTTTTGGTTTGGGGACCAAGCCCCACACATTATTTCGCTCAAACTGGTTTAGCTCTTCTTGCATAGCTATACCCCAATGTACATCCTCGATGACTTCATCGATGGTCTTTGGCTCTATTTGAGATACGAATGCAAAAAAATTACAGAAATTACATAAAGAACTACGGGTTACGACCCCCGTAGATTTGTCACCTAACACCTTATCGAGTGGATGATCCTTTTTGGTTTTCCATGCAATAGGCATGTCCTGATGTAACTACCCCCTCGGCATGTTGATTGTTGAGACATCGTCAAGCTTTAACTAACTCATTGTCTTCATCAAAACATACGCAAAACATTGCTAGTCCAATCCTTGATATTTTGCACTTTCACTAATGGCATTTTATTTCATTTAAAATAGGACTGACAATGAACCAAACTAACTTGGTATTCGTTCGAAATTTGATTCATTATTTAGCTCAATAAACTTAGTTCATGAACCAAATGAGCCAAATTTGAACTTGAAATTGAGTCCGTTAATAAACAAACTGGACTTGAATTGGATATAGTTCGACTCATTAAGTTCATGAGTTGACTCGATATATATAAACTAATTTTATGTTTATTTGACACATACATTATTTTTATATTTATTTTTATTATATATATAAACAATGTTATATTTATATATAAAACTTTTGTAGTATTTTATAAAACTGAATTGATCACATGTGTACAAGTGTAGGAACACTATGTTGGGTATGCAAGTCAGAGTATCTCACATATTTAGGGAAGGGAATACTTGTGCAGACAAGTTGGCTAACTTTGGAGTGAATTCTAGAACTGATTCATGGTGGAATTATCCTCCTATGTTCATTTTGCCTGATTTTAATAGAAATATGTTGCTTCTTCCTAACTATAGGTTTAGGGGCTTGTAATGGATCCTTTGTTTCTTGGCTAATCTAATATATTTGTGGGTGTAGTTTCACCCTTGCTTAAAAAAATGAATTTATCATTTTAGTTGTCCAAAAGAACCAATTCGATTTGAGCCGAATAGTTCGTGAACTTTAACCAAGCCGAACTCGAGTTAAAAAATAATTTATATTGAACTCGAGTTGAGTTTCGAGCTGAGTCAATCCTTATCAAGCTGAGTGGAGCTGAGCTCTGATCCGACTCGGTTCGATTCATTTCTAGTCCTAATTTAAAACATATATTGTTATTAACTTTGAACTATTAATGATTAATGACATTACATTCTTTATACCAATGTTGAGAAACCCATGTCGGACGTCAAATTGGAAGATGGTCTGTATTAGGTTTAAGATTATTGTCTTAAAAAATGTTTTTAGTTCTAATAAAAAAAAACAAATAGATTGGATATTCATCCATCCAAATCCATGAAAATGAAGTTGTGGATGGATTGAAATTATATATTAAGTTTGGATATGGATGAACTGAATAATTTTAAATATAATTTAGATGGATTGGATGGATTAGAATCTATCCATTAATCACCACCCTGTACAATTTGTTATTCAATTATATCCTATAGTCTATTCCTACACATTTAAACCTAATCCCAAATTAATTTCTAAATCCTCTTGATACTATCCAATAATCAAAACATTGGGACGTCACTAAAGCATTTTGACGAAAAAAAATATTGCTTTTAGATGTCGAGAGGAACTATTTTGGTTTCTCCGTTTTCCAACTCGTGGAAGGTGCTATTTTGTTCATCAAATTTTATTCGCTGTGATTTTTCATTGAAAGGAAATTGGAATCAAAAGAAGCCAAACATATAGTGAAAAGGGAGAAGGTATAATACTCATATTTCAATGAAAAATAACTAAATCATAATGATGCATAGTCATGTTCTAGATGTACCGTTAGTGGCTGAGTTACAAAGGGGGCAGACCGTGGAGGTATCCACAATTATGTACTAAGATGTGGAATGATATATGATAACCAGTGATACACAGTCGAGTTGTATATAGATCCTCATTTGTGGATCAACACATTTTTTGTGTTCTTTAGCAAATCTTACGAAAACTATGTGACAATCGTAACATACGATAAAGGTTTAATTAAGGGAAACATAATGTAGGTGAATGGTTTTTGGATGAAAATATGTTATAATAGGCTTTGACTTAAACATGCTAAGTCAATATAGTATAAAACAATTTGAGTTTGACTTATTTATCTCCTCAAAAAAAAACATAAGGTCTAAATATGATCTCTGTAAACGTCTTATTTAATCTATTATTCTATTTAAAAGTCTATTACACTATAAGGCTATAAAATAAGCTATTATACCTACTTTTAAATAGGTTTATTCAACACTAACAATTATATTATATTTTCATATTTTTTATATATTTTTATAATAAATTTTCATATATAATATTATTTATATTAAAGTAATATAAATATTAATATAAAATAGAATAAATAGATCAACATATTATGTTTAATAGGTCTTTTAGGAGGTCTAAAGTTTTACAGGTAAATATGGTTTTTAAAATTCTGTAAGTTCAACTATTTTTGGACCAAGTTTGGTCTAACTTATTATATGTCATATTATTGACTTTTGAAAAAACAATGAGACATATTTCTGCACCTAAGTCTTAAAATGATGGTTTGTATGTGGAATGACTTATGGGTAGATTCTAAGCTTAGTATCAAATCTTATCTTAAAAATAGGGAACTTAGATTGTGAAGCAGTGTGGATTTTTAGATATGTGAAGGTTACTACAAGACTCGTTTGGGCACCAATATTTTGTCTCCATTTTTTCTAAATAAATTAAACAAGGTTAAATTGTGTATATAATCAACACTTCAACGCCAAAACTATTGTGTGCTAGGCTGAAAGTTGATTCGTTATACTTTGGCATCATCCTACAAAAAATTAATTTACTTTATCTAAGCTAAGTCTTTAACTTTTACTAACTGATTTTCTTTAAAATAAATTAAATATAAAGAGAACCTGAACAGAACATTCACAACAGTTATCTAAATATAAGTACTCTGAAATATTTTTTGTTAAAAGAATAATTTTTGGCTAATATTGTCTCTAACAATTTTGTTTAGTTTTTAACAAGATGATTCAACTCTCACTGCATTACTGATTTATAAGAGTTGAGATACTCTCCAGTTCTAAATGTAAATGCTAATATTTGAGGGTCAAATATTAATTTCCCCCTCATATTGAGGGTCAAATATTAATTTTAGTATAAGCACAATTAGCTCCTCTAATATTATTTTTATTAGTCTATCCTCAAACTTTAGTGAAGTGCTAAATTGCTACCCATACTATAAAATTTAACTTGCTTTACCACCTCTATATACAAATGTTGCAAGTGTATAATTATATTTTATTATTAGTGTGGTAGCTAATTAAAACTAGTGAATCTAATAATAAAAGTTTCTTTTTAGTTACCTAAAATACTAGATATTGGATGGGTGTTCAAAATCTCCAAATTATCCTTAAACTCTTTCATGTCATCTTCCATTATAACGTTTGACTAAAAAATAGTGCTCCAAAACATATGACGTTCCTGCATAACGGAGTTTAATTTTGATAGATATATGAAATCTTATTCTCGTAAGTGAGATTAATTCTAAAATTTAAACTCATGTTAGGTCACAAATAATTTTACCTTTAGAATGATATTCACTTTTGGAGTAATAGTGATAATGACTATCCTTAAACAAAAAAAAATCAACATAAAAATGGAAAAAAAAAAAAAAGACTTGTAATATAGTCTTCATTGCTGAGTTTGATTCATCATTCAACCAAGATTTTTCATTCATTTGTGAGTTTCAATAACACTACATTTCTTATTTTATTGAATAAATGTTTATGACTGTCTACTACAACTTCAATAAGATATGAATCAAATTAAGCATGTTGTTCTAGTAGGCTGCATTATCCACGTAGTGAATCAAACTCAGCAATGAAGGCATCCAAATCTAAGTCAGAAGATCCTCCTTCTTCCACGGTCTTTCTTGCCAATCTTGACAGCTCCTTTGCTTTCTTCCTCATTTCCTCTGCTGCTTCGTCCTTTCCCAATATATTTCTCACAGTTTTCTCTATTGTATCCCATTTAATGCTATCATCCATATCCCCAAATAAACACCACCTTTTAACACCAACGGGTACTCCAGTTTTAAGGACATCAACCACTAATCTCTCATTGTAAAATTGTTCTGCAGACACAGGCCATGTGATAAAGGGTACCCCAGCAACAACTCCTTCCAAAGTTGAATTCCATCCACAGTGAGTCATAAATGCTCCAATTGCTTCATGTTCAAGAATCGAAACCTGAGGTGCCCAACCTCTTATAATTAGTCCCTTACCTTCAATTCTTTTTTCAAATCCTCCAGGAAGCCATTCTTCTCCATCTTTTTTGCTTTTCTTCACAGCCCAAATGAATGGTTGCCCTGAAGCCTCAAGTCCTAATGCAATTTCTCTAAGATGAGAATCAGGGAAGTTTACAATACTTCCAAAGGATACATAAACAACTGAATTTGCTTCCTTTGTGTCAAGCCAATTTTGCCACTCATGCTCATCAATAGATGCTTCTTTTCCTCTATATTTTTTTTGTTCCTTATCAATGTTGCAAAGAGACAAAGGGCCTATGTGCCATGCTCTTCTTCCTATTACCTTCCTATAGTAATCAGCATAGTCCTTCTCAAGTTCATAGAAGCTGTTGAAAACAACTCCATAGCTCTTCTCTTCTACTTCCCTGAATTTTGTCAATCTTTCTAACCAATCACCAATTTTTAAGTAATCTGCTACCTGAGTCCTTGTCATTTTAATCTCACCAGGAAGACTAGGAATGACAAATGATTCTGAATCAGAAGAAACATTCTCATAAGGTTTGTAGAGTCTAACGCATTCAGTAGCACACATGGAGAAGAAACTAACCCCATAGAACACAATCCTTGGAATGTTGAATTTCGCACTAGAATCATTTGTCCATGTAAAGAACGTATCCGAAACAACACAATTTGGACGTTGCAGACTCAGTTGTTGCTCAAATCCCTCCTGCAATAGTTCAGTGCCCTTAAAGAAGAGTGGAATAAATTCTGGTGAAGGAATTGAGTCAAAATTTTCACAACCATCAGGTAAACCTGCTTCTACAGAAGGAAACTTGATGGTTTGGATATTGATGTTGGAATGGATTTTAGATTTTTCTATTGTTTTGAAGATGAAAGGTGCATTGAGGGGTGTGGTGAGAATGGTTGTCTTCACCCCTTTTGATGCAAAAAGCTTGGCCATGTCAACCATAGGTATCATATGGCCATGACCCATAAAGGGGAAGAACAATATGTGTATTGGACTATGTGCAGTAGTTTCAGCACCCATCTTTCTCTTGTTTCTAAGAAATTTCAGGTTTTTTCTTCAAATAAACAAGCACAAGGAGAGGATTTTCTATGGTTTCTATGACCAAGAGGTTAGAGAATTTATAAGAAGATTTAGCCTAAGCATTGCACGAGTTCATATAATCTCACTTCTGGGGGTGTGCTACTCTCAAGTACTCACACTCCCCTACTAGACTATAAGGGGAAAGAGGACTAAATTTTTTAGGGAGGGGATCCACTTACTCTAAAAGTAAGTTTTTTAAACTTATTTCTAATTCTAAC
This sequence comes from Lupinus angustifolius, assembly GCF_001865875.1. Lineage (NCBI taxonomy): Eukaryota > Viridiplantae > Streptophyta > Magnoliopsida > Fabales > Fabaceae > Lupinus > Lupinus angustifolius. The sequence continues at coordinate 197,491 of NW_017727856.1, forward strand.
CATCAATTCTAGAGAAATCCAATGGTTTAAATTATTGAGTAAATCTAAACCATTAGATATCCCTAAAATTGATGGTTACGATGAAGAGTAAGTCTAAAAAACTTGTTCTTGGAGTATATGAATTTCACTCAATTTTTTATTATAAAATAATTAAAATATGGACCATTAGATTATTTTTTATATAGCATGTCACGATTTATATATAGTTCTAGAGTCTCTGGTATTAGAGATAGTCTCTATTCCAGTCTTGGGAGGCAATGTATAGAGATGCTAAAATGCTGCACAGATCCAAATTTCTAGTTATTTTTAAATTAAAATTTTGAAAATATTATAAAATCATATTCCCCCCTATTTTCCAATACTGAAAGTCTAGCCCAATTTTCTTTGCATACCTTTTCTGTCCTTATGATTTCAGTTAAGATTTTCAATTGGTCAAAAGAAATAAAATAGTATTATGTAAAATAAAATCATAATATAGTAGAGTATTTAATTTTTTCAGAATAAAAATTATTATGTAGCATAAAATGGAAGTGTTTTTATCATAATCCTTTGTTAGTTAATCACACTTTGAAATTTATTTAATTTAAAAATAATTATAAATAAAATAAAATTTTCAAATTCATTTAATTTTAAAAAAGAAATAGTTTTTAATTCCAAATATGTGATTTTAGATATTTACTAGTTTTAGCTACACGATATTGTACCCATGCAATCTACCATATAATTTTTGTGATGCAGCTCATGTCATGTAAATCTTCCTTAATATACATTAATTTAAATCATGATGTAATAAATGGTTAAGATAATTATACTCAATTAATAAATCATCATCATCAGTCAACTAAAAACTACATGTTCTCCCTATTTGGCCCTCACTATTTTCTAATTTTTACCAAAAAACCATATATAACCTAATGATCATCTCTACCCAATATATGTTCCATGTTAATTGGTTAACTATTTCTTCTTGCTTACATTATAACTATCAATTTGTTAATGTAGAATGTGAATGTTCAATTTAATCGAATAAATTCAACTGTAGAATACAAATATTTAACATAAAATATTATATTGACATTTATGATATCGAAACTACACATTATAAATGATAGGAAAATGGGTTGGCAGGTACGGTAGTGCCTGTCAACATGCTAGTTATATATAAAGGCAAAACATAGTGTAACTTCTACCATGGTGTAATTTTCATTTCCTATTTTGTTCTTCACATTATTTAATTTTTACAAAAAACCATATAATCCTAATTAATCACCACCAACAAATTAATTAACCACATCTGTTACCTTAAACTATACATTATCATAAAGACATGACTAAATATAACAAATATATTCTGGATAGCCAAATAATTATTTCACTGGATAAAGTGTTTCAAATATTTAATTTGGATAAAAATTACTTTCCCTTATAATTATTTAATTTATTATTTATTAACAAATTACATTACCATCAATATTATTTTCTGTTAAGTTTTTACTAATAAATGTAATATTAGTATGATAGTATGATTTCATTCAAAGGAAAATGACTTTTAATGAAGTTAATATAATATCCACAAAATTTAGATCAAACTCATTTTAGTTTCATAACCTTTCAAACAATGACTTTTTTTTAAATGGAATGGGTTCCTAAAATTTACAATTAGAAATGAAATATTGAGTTGAAAATTTTAAAGCACAAAAGTGGTAATAGTCTTTTCTTAATAAGAAAATTAGTAAAGTATACTATTATATAAATATTATTGTTAAATTACAACCATCGGTGAATATTTGAATACAATATACTTCATCAGTTTTAAAATAAATATCAAGAAAGAGAAGAAACACATAATAAGAAATATAATTAATTTTCTTAGAATTAAAAATTTTAATTTCCTTTTCTATTCCGTTAATTTTATTACATCTCTTCATTTACTCCGTATAAGGACATTATTTAACAATAATTAATAATCTTTTAAAGACACAAAGTGATTAAAATGAAATATTGACTTGAAAATTTTAAAACAGAAAGTGGTTAAAGTTTTTTCATAAGAAAATTAGTATACTATACTATTATATAAATATTATTGTTACATTACTAGCATTGGTTAATATTTGATTAAAATACGGGTTTTAAATTAAATTTTGGCAAGAAACACATATTAAGAAATATAATTAATTTTGTTCAAATTCAAAAATAAATATTTAATTTCCTCTTTTATTCTTTAAATTTTATTCTACATCTCATCATTTACATTGTATAAAGAGATTATTTAATAATAATTAGTAATCTTTTGGAATTATAAAACGAAGATATTTTGAAACAATTTTTTAGAGTAAATTTCAGTGACATTTTCTCGGTTTTATTAAAATTACACAAATTATCTTTCTTTTCTTGCACCTACAGAGATATTCTAATTTACATATATATATATACACTAACTACCTATGCAGAGGAGATGTGTGTAATTTTTTAAACAAGAAATTGAGTGATGAATATAATTTTAAGTTAAACTTTAAGGAGTCAATGTAATTTACTCTTAATTAATTATACATTAGCTAGAAGAAATGATCATTTTTAAATTTGTATATAGTATATGATTACAATATCAGTTATCTCTTTTGTGTATTTAAGTAACATCTCTTACAAATTAATGGAAGAATTGAAATCCAACTTTCGTTGTACTAATCAACAAGTTCTTTTTCCGTTCATTACTCACTTGTGTCATATATCATTGACCTAGGAACACCTAGAAGGGGGGAGGGTTGAATAGGTGTAGCGGTTATCGATCACCGCTTCTTGCATCAAAACCCAATTCTGGAAACAGCTCAGTTAATCGATTAACACCTAGTCTTAATCGATTAACACATGCACAGAACAAAATGATCATAGAGGTAGATAGCACAGTTATTTACAATCAATTGAACAAAGATTAAGCACATATTTTTAAGCACTATTAAAAAGCATATAACAATTAATAACTATGCAATATATCAACAAAAAATTCAAATTTAAACAGCAAGAAAAGTAAAGAAGATTTAGGGAGAGAAAAGCGTGCAAAGATGGAGTTTTATCCTGGTTCGCTTGCGGTCCACTGCAAACTACATCCAGGTCTCCCCTTCTGATCTTTGGAGATTTTCTTCTTCACAATATTGAATATACGTATGATTACACACACCAATTCAATTACAAGAACATAGGACACTTCTTTCTTGAAATCTAGAACACCTAAACCATTGGTTTGACTCTACCTATCGCCTGAGAAAACCATTCTGACGAAACAGCCCCATCCAAGATTCTTGTCCTCAAATCAAGACCTCCTAGTCTCAGTGAAGAATCTCAATCTCTATGGTGTACAACACCAAGAGATCAATCCAAAATACACAGAAAACAGATTAAAACAACAAGGTAATATAAGCACAATAATGCTTGAAATATTACAATTAAAAAACCTTAAGACTAACCCTCTCACTAATCACTCAAGCCATCAAGAACATGTGAGTTAATCAAAAACATAAGTCAAAGTATCTCTCTAGCAATCTTTACAAATAATGCATTATTATATGAGCAAGATAAGAATGAACATAAGAAATGTAAACCAATATGCAAAACCAGAAATCAATTAAGCATGATAACTCTCTTCTCACACATGCAACTCTCTTGCAAAAACATAATACAAAACGAAATATGCTCTCTAAAATCAGTCTTATACAATGGAATGCAATGCTACAGTTTTCTGGAAATTACCTCTATTTATAGTAAGCAGTTTTGACAGTTGGATTCGTTGCAAACAGTTAAACGGTTAAAACAGAAATCAGTTATAACTAATAACATACTTGTTAATCGATTAAGACTACCCATTAATCGATTAACCAGTACAACAGAATGAAACAGAAAACAGTTGTAAGAGAAATACCGATTTAACAGAAAAACAGTTGAGTTAATCGACTAAGTCACCACATTAATTGATTAACTAGCATATTAACATACATGGTTCAAATGGTAAACTTCTCATATATTATGCACAACTTCTATACATGTTCTAGCAATTATATTATGCCTAATATGCACATATATAATGTATAATTAACGTATGAACATACAATTAACTAGATGATATGTCTCATAGATATGATATGATAATTATCATGGCTTGAGAGACTTGCACCTAGGTTCAACTCACCTATACTTACTTACTACGGCACACATCCCAGACTTCTTAGAATAGTGACTCTATTTTATATCCTAGTCTAGAATAGTGACTCTTCGAAGAACATAGAAGATATCTCCTGAGAAGGGTTGGTGAAAATATCCGCTAATTGTTTAGATGTTTCAACAAATTCTGATACACAATCACCTTTTTGAACATGGTCACGCAAAAAATGATGCCTTATTTCAATATGCTTGGTTCTAGAATGCAAGGCGAGATTCTTGGAAAGGTTAATGACACTTGTGTTATCACATGTAATATGGATCTTTTCTAATATGAGCCCAAAATCCTTAAGTTGCTGCTTCATCCAAAGGATTTGAGCGCAATACACGCCAGCGACAATGTATTCCGCTTCAGCGGTGGACAAAGCAACGCATGCTGGCTTTTTACTATGTCATGCCACTAAGGAACTGCCTAATATGTGACAAGTCCCTGTTGAAAGATAATTTTGAGCGATTTTCCCTCTCGAAAAATCGTCCCTTAACAAGTTACCAATTTGTTGAAAGGTTATTTCTCTCATTTTTCGTGGTGTGTTTTCTTTTTAATTTGATTAAGTAAGAGAACTCGGTTTTACTCTTTGTTCGCCATCTCGGCTTTGTTGAAATAAATTGCAACGCCATGGTTTCAAGAATATTCCAGTTACAACTTACTTCTTAATAATCATGTGAATGAGTTATTCCTTATTTGCCCCATCTCGGCTTTGTTAGAATTATAACGCCGGTATAATGGTATCGAAGCAATCCATTATTACATAATTATTAAGTACCTTTGAATACCATCTCGGTTTTGTGGAATAAA
>NW_017727856.1:202595-203295 GCF_001865875.1 Lupinus angustifolius
GACCTTTATTTATTTACTCTCTTTCGGGTTCATTTTATTAACAAACCAAACTTCTTCCTTAAGGAAGGTTGGTATTAAAGAATAAAACGCGGAAAGTAAATGACAATAAATAAAAGTTAGTAAGTTCGTTTCATCACTTTTGTATATTAAATGTGTTTTCAATAAATAAATTTATTGATAACACTTTACTATTTTACAATTTACACTTCTTTCAAGATTCAATTGTAGTATAGTATAGAGTTATGTCGAACCACAAGGAATTGCTTAATAGAATGAATCATATAAACATGTCAATACACAAATAATGGGTTAAACATATTTTGATGGGTTTTTGTTTGATTTTGCACATAAATAATTTAACTAGAAAAATAAGCTAAATATTCACAAATTCTTGAGGAGACAATATCATTTTGAATAAAAAAAATATTTCTCAACTTCTTATGAGTTTGAACTACTTAGACAAGTTCTTATGTTTTAATTTGATTAACTCCAAACACCAAGTTCTGAAATCCTTCTTTTAGTGTATTTCTTAAAATGGTAGAATGATAATCACTTATATTTATTACTAAACAATATTACATCCATAAAGAGACTAGGTTGTCACACCCTAGTCATTGGCGAATCTAATATTGATGTAGTAATGAATATAAGATCCTAAGAAAAGTATGCTTAACTTGGCAAATAAACTAAGTAGTACAAC
>NW_017727856.1:203395-203813 GCF_001865875.1 Lupinus angustifolius
CACAAGAAAATAAAGAACCGTATTCTATGGTTTGACTCCCTTCCTATCGACAAAGAAAACGTTTCTTTCGGCGTAGCCCCAGCCAAGAATCTCTGTTCTTTCCTTTTCTAAAACTCTAAGCAATTATGAAGATACATTCAATCTCTTAGGTGATAAGACACCACGAGATTCCCTTGTTACAACAATTACACAATAAAATACAAGAGTAAAATTAAGTTATTACAAAGCTCACATATGACAACTAAGGCTTTACTCTAAACACCTAATACAAACTCATGCAATATGACAATGTATTAGTTTCAAAACAGAACTTACAGAATGTAAAAACTTCACAAAAAGTATCAATAATATGCATGAACATGTGAGATGAATGATGAGAAATATATCATGAAATGCCACTCAATCCTAAAGCATAGAA
>NW_017727856.1:203913-204237 GCF_001865875.1 Lupinus angustifolius
CTTTTCAGTTTCAACAACTTTTAAACCAGTTAGGTTAATCGATTAACGTATGCCTTAATCGATTAACAGCATATTTTCATGTGTAATTTTAAATACAAAAACTCAAATACGTTATGCACTTAATTCATACATGTTTAACACTTAGTTTATGCCTAGAATGCACATATACATGTATTTATGTGATGCATGAACATATTATGAATGACATATCTCAAAGATGAAATGATTTAAAAGATTTATGCATATGAGACATGTATTAGGTGACCTAAGCCTTAGACTCAACTTAAACTAGTTTCTAGTCTAAGCCTAGTACCAATCAAAAGA
>NW_017727856.1:204337-204566 GCF_001865875.1 Lupinus angustifolius
GTTTTAGACAAAAGAAATAGCCAATAGGAAAAGAGAACGGCACACAAGATTTAATCAAATAGTAAGCAATGTTATCAACATAAAATATCATATGATCAAGAACCATTCACGAAATCAAGTAGGCTATTCGACATAATTAAAACAAAACAAAATAATGGCATAGCATAAAGAGTCAAAGAAGTCAAGAACGGTTACAAACCATAATGAGTCAATCAAGGACAAATAAGAA
>NW_017727856.1:204666-207263 GCF_001865875.1 Lupinus angustifolius
TGTTCATGATTTTCAAAATCTCCTCAGGCCAGTTGATCATTACCTTATTCTTTACAACATACATGAAACACAAATCATTCACAGTAGGTTGTGCGTGATTTGTGTTCCTCTATACTAGTATGTAAGCAATAACATAATGCAACAACCTATTCTCTACAGATAACGACCCAGCTTTGGTCAGTTGACCCTGAATGTACAAATGAGGGCCTCGAAGGAATGACTTATAGACCTCAGCAGGATCAAAGTTATCCTTAACCCAGGAACAATCCCCTATACCATAACCAGAAGATGATAACCCGCCAACATTCATAAACAGATCATCATTCAGCTCAAACAGGTTACCAGAAATCATAGACCAGTACTTTCCATCCTTATATCTAAAATTAGCATAAAATTCCCTAACTAGAGCAGGGTAAACTTGTCCCTTTAGTTCCAAAAATTGAACGGCTCCTTGAGCCTCCATATCTTGCGGGAAACTAAAGTTCTGTTCCGCCAACCAGGTTAAATCGACATACCTTATGTACGTAGGGCGGCTAGCAGTTAACTACAATAAGGAGCCGATAATCCCATGATATTTAGTTACCTCAACCGCTTTTCCCTTTTCATCTTTGTCAAGATAACATGTGGATGCCATAGGTGTAGATGCATCTTTACATTGCTCCATATTGAATTTCTTTAATAATTCTTTGCAGTACTTCAATTGATGAATGAAGATGCCACTTTCCATTTGTTTAATTTGAAGCCCAAGGAAGAAAGTCAGCTCACCCATCATCGACATCTCAAACCCCCCTGCATCAACTTAGAAAATTCCTTGCAAATGATGTCATTAGTAGATCCGAAGATAATATCATCAACATATATTTGTACAAGTAAAACATGATTATCTATTCTACGAATAAAGAGAGTGGTGTCGACCAAGCCTCTTTCGAACCCTTTTTCAAGTAGGAACGAACTCAATCTATTGTACTAGGTTCTAGGAGCGTGTTTTAGGCCATAGAGGGCCTTCTTGAGTTTATACACATGGTTCGGGTATTTGAAGTTTTCAAACCCTGGTGGTTGGTCTATGTACAACTCCTCTTGAATATAGCCATTTAAAAATGTGCTCTTAACATCCATTTGGAATAGTTTAAAGTTCATGATTGATGCAAAAGACAAGAGCATCCTAATGGCCTCAAGTCTGGCTACAGGAGTGTAGGTCTCATCATAATCGATGCCCTCCTCCAGGTTGCAGCCTTTGGCCACTAAGCTAGCCTTATTTCTTATTATTAAGCCAGATTCATCTAGCTTATTATGAAAGACCCATCTGGTGTCAATCATAGGATGATCTTTTGGTTTCGGGACCAAGTCCCAGACATTATTTCGCTCAAATTGGTTTAGCTCTTCTTGCATAGCTATACCCCAGTGTACATCCTCGATGGCTTCATCGATGGTCTTTGGCTATATTTGAGATACGAATGCAACAAAATTACAGAAATTACGTAAAGAACTATGGGTTACCACTCCCGTAGATATGTCACCTAACACCTTTTCGAGTGGATGATCCTTTTTGGTTTTCCACGCATTAGGCATGTCCTGATGTTCTTCTTCTACTATTTGCTCAACATTTTCTTGTTGGATTTGATTGATGTCCTTGGATTGCACTTCTTCTAGTGTACCTGAAACATCATCAGAAAAGACCTTTCTCTTCTCTTTTGGAGAAGATTCGTCAAAATTTACATGAACAAACTCTTATACTTTCATGGTATATTTATTGAGCACACGAAATGCCTTACTATGTAATGAATAACCTAGGAATATGCCCTCATCAGCCTTCGAGTCAAATTTTCCTAAAGATATTTTTCCATTATTTAAAATAAAACATTTGCACCTGAATGCATGAAGATGAGCAATATTCGGTTTTCCACCTTTAAGAATTTCATAAGGTGTTTTCGAAAAAGTAGGTCTTAGTAGTATTCGATTAATTATATAACAGGCAGTGTGAACTGCATCAGCCATGAAATAATTTGGAGCCTTGCTCTCATTTAGCATAGTCCTCGCGAGTTCCTCTATAACTCTATTTTTCCTCTCAACAACTCCATTTTGTTGAGGGGTGCGGGGAGCTGAGAACTGATGCATGATGCCATGCTTATTACAAAACTTAATAAATTTATGATTTTCAAATTCTCCACCATGGTCGGATCGTATGTAAATAATTTTCAGGTTAGACTGGTTTTGGATTTGTTTGGCTAGACATTTAAAAGATTTATACGCATCGCTCTTGGACGCTAAAAAAAAGGTTCATGCGAATCTAGAAAAATCATCAACAATTACCAAAGCGTAATAACTTCCACCAAAACTCATAATTTGTGATGGTCCAAATAAGTCCTTATGAATAAGCTCCAAAGATCTAGTAGTGAATATCACATTCTTTTTATTAAAGGAATTCTTTACTTGTTTACATTTTTGACACATGTCACAAGAATCCTGAGTTTTAAAATCGAGTTTTGGAAGACCGATTACCAAATTATTGTTAGTCAATTTTTCTAAATGCTTCACATGAATGTGAGTGACACGTCTATGCCAAAGCCAAATGTCATCTTCTTTTGAAATAAAACATT
>NW_017727856.1:207363-217390 GCF_001865875.1 Lupinus angustifolius
TGTCAATCTTCCTGGTGCCTAAGATTCTTCCTTTGTTGTTGTCTCCATAGGTGACGAAACCCTTTTCTTTTAATGACAAGTCTAGGAATTTTGACTTGTCTCCAGTCATATGTCTCGAACAATTGCTATCAAGATACCAGTTTTATCCATGTGTTCGAAGACATACCTACAAAATAGATCACCTGCTATTTTCAGGTACCCAAATTATGTTGGATCCTTTTCTATTAGTAACGAGGGAGTTATCTCTCTTTCTTATCCAAGCATAAACACCACTGAGTATCCCATATCTCCTGATGTTACAGGAATGAGAGGTGTGGTCATGTGTGCCACAATAGAAATATGTAGGGACTCTACTTTTCTTATTAGACTTTTTATATGGACGAGTTAGAGGTCTCCTATATGGTCTGTTTCTATGGGATGAGGGAACATATCCTAATCCAGTGTGGTCTGTTTCTATGGGACGAGTTAGTTATACCTTTCTTATTAGACGTTTCTCGTTTTACTAAGCAGAGTGTCTAATTGGTGTTTACTATTTGTAAGTTTTGCGAGTTTTTCATTTATTTTAAAATTATCTTTTTTCAAGTCCTCGCAAGACTCACAAGTAGTTGTTTGACATAAATTATTTTTAGAGCAGTCGCATGAAGTACTAGAAAAAATTAGATCTAGTGTTTCATTTTCCAATTTTAGCTCATCTAATTCTTTTTGTAATTGAACTATTTTCTGATCATTTAGCAAAATTATACTCTTTCTATCAACACTAATGTTTGCTAATTTCTTAAACTCTTCATGCATCTCAACATAAGCATCATATAAAACATCATATGAGGGAAAATCAGAAGAAGAGGATGATGTATCAGAATATACCTCATTTGTAGCATCCTTACTACCTGGTCTGTAAGCCTCATCTGTTATGGTCATTAGGCATAGCTTTGCAGTCTCCTATTCATCCGAGGTACTTGATGTTGTTTCTTCCTCCGGTACATCCCAAACAATGTATGCCTTTTTTGATTTGAAGTCCCGGGGAGTGTTCTTCTCTGAATCAACTTTATTCAAGTAAGTGGGGCAATGAAACTTCATATGACTCGGCTTACCACATTCATGGCAGGTGAAGCGCTCCTTGTTCTTGCCTTTCTTAGTTGATTCTCGCACTTCTCTCTTTTGAAATCGTCTAAATCCTCCTTTCTTCTTTAAGAACTTTCCAAATTTTCGTACAAGAAGGTTTAGCGTTTCTTCATCAAAGTCTGAATCAGAGTTGTCATTTTCCATCTCTTCATTGGGTTGTGATGTTGTAGCTTTAAGATATATTCCTTCCTTTTTCCGATCAGACTCCTCATGCATGGTCAAACACCCAAGCTCCATCTCATGCTCTTGAAGCTTTCCGAACAGTGTTGCCAAAGGCATGGAATCTAGATCCTTGGACTCCATGATTGTCGTCACTTTAGGTTGCCATCTCCTATCAAGACAACGTCAAACTTTATTAGTAAGTTCTCTTCTGGTAAATAGTTTATCTAGAGCAATAAGATGATTAATAATGTGAGTGAATCGCTTTTGCATGTCGCCAATCGATTCACTCGGTAGCATACGAAATAATTTGTATTCATGTGTCAGCGCGTTTAGCCTGGCGCGGTTGACCTCACTAGTGCCCTCGTGAGTCACTTGTAAAGTGTCCAACATTTCCTTGGCACTTTAACATTGAGACACCCGAAATAATTCATCGCAAGATAGGGCTGAGGTAATTATATTTTTGGCGCGAAGGTTGAATTGGACCTACTTGTGCTCCTTATCTGTTCATAAGCTTTTGGGCTTTTCTTTCGGTTCACCATCCACTAAGTGAAGTGGGACGAAAAGGCCACTGATTACGGATTCCCAAATATCCGAATCAATAGCCTCTATGAAGATCTTCATTCAGACTTTCCAGTAGGCGTAACCCTCGCCACTGAATATGGGAGGGTGGTTAATGGATGCGCCATCACCGCCAAAGGGGTTGGTGGAACCCATCTAAATTCCTTAAGGATCACGCAGATACGGTTGAGCTAGCACGTCGTACTAGCTCTGATACCACTTGTTATGTATCAATGGCCTAGTAACACCTAGAAGGGGGGGTTGAATAGGTGTAGCGGTTATCGATCACCGCTTCTTGTACCAAAATCCAATTCTAGAAACAACTCAGTTAATTGATTAAAACCTAGTCTTAATCGATTAACACATGCACATAACAAAATGATTAGAGAGGCATATTGCACAGATATTTACAATCAATTGAATAGAGATTAAGCATATATTTTTAAGCACAATTAATAAGCATATAGCAATGAATAACTAAGCAAAATATCAGCTATAAATTTAAATTAAAATAACAAGAAAAGTAAAGAAGATTTAAGGAGAGAAAAGCGTGCAAAGATGATATTTTATCCTAGTTCGTTTGTGGTCCACTGCAAACTACATCCAGGCCTCCCCTTCTAATCTTGGTAAACTCTCTTCCTCACACATGCAACTCTCTTGCAAAAACAGAATGCAAAAATGAAATATGCTCTCTAAATCAATCCTATACGATGGAATGCAATGCTACAATTTTCTGGAAATGGCCTCAACTTATACTTGGCAGTTTTTACAGTTGGATTCGTTGCAATCAGTTAAGCAGTTAAAATAGAAATCAGTTATAACACAAAACAGACCTGTTACTCGATTAAGGTAACCCGTTAATCGATTAACCAGTGCAACAGAATTGAAATAGAAACCAGATGTAACAGAAAAATTGATATAACAGAAAAACAGTTGAGTTAATCGATTAAGTCACCACGTTAATCGATTAACCAACATATTAAAACACGTGGTTCAAAAGGTAAACTTCTCATATGTTATTCTTAACTCCTATACATGTTCTAGCAATTATATTATGCCTAATATGCACATATAACATGTATGATTAATGCATGAACATACAATTAACTAGATGATATGTCTCATGGATATGATATGACAATTATGATGGCTTGAGAGACTTGCACCTAGGTTCACCTTTCCTATACTCACTTACTATGGCACACATCTCAGACTACTTAGAATAATGACTCTATTTATATATCCTAGTCTAGATATCACCAATGAGCTCTAGGCATGTTGATTGTTGAGCCCTCTTCAAGCTTTAATAGAACCTTGTCTTCATCAAAACATAGGCAAATCATTGCTAGTGTTATCCTTGACACTTTGCACTTTCAATCTCCCCCTTTTAGATGATGACAAATGCCACATCAAAATAGTTCGAAACGTTTGATGAATTAGCTTGACGATGAGTTTGCATAATGGTTGTTATTCAAAGTTTCAAAGTTGAAGCGCCTTTGCTCCCCCTTATGTAAGCAATTATATTACGGAAGCTATATACAACAACCTGCAAAAGTTATTACAACCTGCAAAATACATTTAACACAACAAGAAACCTTTCTCTCCCTTTTGATATTATAAAAAATATACAAGTATTCAATTCTAGTCAAAAGTCAGAAGAGTTATTAGAGTTATCACAGACTGTAATTAATCAATTAATTTTGGGCGATTAATCAATCAACTAGTTGTAAGAAGCTTGAACAAATGCACATTTATACATCATTTAATCGATTAACAGCAGGATTTAATCGATTAAATGGACAGCAAACATCAACAGAACAAATTTAATGGCATGAAAGGCTATGTTTACTCAAATTAAGCATGGAATGATTAAGCATTTGGTATATTTGAGCAGTTAGCAGCATGCATAAGCATTCAATGTTGATACATACACCAAACATGATTAAGATCCATTAAACATAAGAAGTACACTATTTGCAATATAATTACCATTCAAGCATGATAAAGATAATTTGAAATCATTTAAAGCATTGTCAAATTTCGAAGCAGTAATTCAGCAGAAGATAGGAGTTATTACAATCCATATAAAAGCAAAAGCATGAAATAAAAGATACGTTCTCAATAGGGTAATAAGGAACAACAAGGTCCATAAACTAGGAAGGATAAAACTAAAGATCTAAGGCCTCCTACCTAGGGATGAGATGGAGGGTTTTTGTTGTCAGGAATCATCGAGCTACCACCACCCTTGATGAGGGTACTCAGCTTGTTGAACTCAGCACACAACCTTCTAGTTTGTGAGTCAGCAGTGGTCTGAACATAATTCCTCAAGGATTGGTAAAGGATGTCAATATAAGCATTCTGACGCTCCTCAAAATTCTCCAGATCCGTATGATATGAGTCCTTCAGAGACTGAATGTGGAGATCCATCCTATTGTTGAGATGTTGTTCCATAGCATCCAAGTAGGCTTGTCCGAAAGCAGGTTCCTATAATGCATGACCTGAAGACTCCCCCTGAGTAGCAGAAAATGGCTCTTGGTTATCATCTTGATCATCCTCACTAGAGGGGTCAAGATTCCCAGTGTTAAAGTCCTCTTGATATTGCCATGACTTGCCGTACTTGTAGATACCTATCTTATGAATCAGACTTTCACCAATCAAGTGATCATTGTTAGAACAATCAATATGTAGATGATCAATAATACGCGAAATGAAGATACTATAAGGAAGCAACCTTGATTGAGAAGTGGAGACGCTATACATGACCTTTAGAATCTCGTCAGGCCGATTAATCATTATGTTCTCCTTCATAGCAAACACGAACCTCAAATCATTCACTGTAGGTTGTGCATGATTTGTGTTCCTATGAATCAAAATATAGGCAATGAAATAGTTTTGGAGGCTAATATCTACGGACAGCGACCTTACTTTGGTCAATTCGCCCTGAACCTATAACTGAGGTCTATGCAAACAAGACTTATACATTTCAGCAGCACTGAAAGAGTTGTTGTCTGCCCAACCATAATCACTTAAAGTAGCACCAGTACAGGATAAACCACCCACATTCGTAAAAATGTCTTCATTAATCTCAAATAGTTTTCAGGCAATCATTGACCCATACTTCCCATCTTTGTATCTATAGTTGGCATGATACTCCCTAACTAGAGCAAGGTAGATGTTACCTTTTAATTCCAAGAAGGGGACAACCCCGTAAGCTTGCAAACCGTGCGGAAAGTCAAAGTTCTGTTCCGCTAACCAAGTCAAATTTGCAAACCTTATGTATGTTTGTTTCTTCCCCTGAAATTTGAGCAACTAGGTTTCTTGCAGAATCAGCAAATAATACGGGTCCCCACGGTCCTGCCTTGCTTGTTGAGATGGAACGGCTTTTGGGACATGCGGTGGATGTTGAGCGGTTTTATTGACTCTTTTAGCATCTCCTCTCTCCATTGATGTTGAAACTGAACCGTGATGAAGGTTTAATGGAGGGATCTAGGGAAACCTAAGGTAGGGTTATCAATTTGTGGTAAACGAATTTCTTGGAAATTGGAGATGGAGAAGTCGGTTTATGGAGTGGAAATGGAATGGGGTGATTCGGTTTGGGCTAGGTTGGAGCTTAGGGATGATGTCGGACTTGTTTCTCTGAGATTTGAGAGAAAAGGGGATGAATGGGTTTTTGAAAAATACCGAGAAACACTTCTGTTTCTGATATATTGATGTCGTCAATTGATTAACAACTTGACTTAATCGATTAACCTGAGTTAAAAATACCAGGTTTCAAAAAATTTACCCAGGAAATTGATTAACTGATGGCTTTAATCTATTAAATTCGTCAGATACAGCGTTTTGGATTTTTTTAAAAGCATGCAAGGATTTCAAACTTTTTACTAATTCATTTTTAAACAAACACATATATACATAAAGCTTTTATGCACAGAATCATGGATCATATAAGGAATAGTTGGCATTCAACATGTTTTCATTTTGAAGCATACAAGGCAAATACGTCATGCAAGGCAATTACATAAGCTCAAGCAAGATATTTTTCATCAAGGATTCCTAGTTCTCTTCGTAGAACATAGAAAGTATCTCGTGAGAGGGGCTTGGTGAAAATATCTACTACTTGCTGAAATGTTTCAACAAATTCTAACACACAATCACCTTTTTGAACATGATCATGCAAAAAATGATGCCTTATTTCAATATGCTTGGTTCTAGAATGCAAGACGGGATTCTTGGAAAGGTTAATGGAACTTGTGTTATCACCCTTAATATGGATCTTTTCTATTATGAGCCCAAAGTCCTTAAGTGGCTGCTTCATCCAAAGAAACGCATGCTTGCTAATAGGTGACAAGTCAACGCATGCTTGCTTTTTACTATGCCATGCCACTAAGGAACTGCCTAATAGGTGACAAGTCCCACTAGTGCTTTTTCAATCCAACTTACACCCAACGAAGTTAGAATCATAGTAACCTACCAAGGATAAGGAGGAATCCCTAGGATACCATAATCCCATATTTATAGTTCCTTTTAAGTATCTCATGATACGTTTCACAGCAATATAATGTGATTCTTTTGGCAAAGCTTGACATCTAGCACACATACAAACACTAGACATAATATCGGGGCGGCTAGCAGTTAAGTATAATAAGGAGCCGATAATCCCAGGATATTTAGTTACCTCAATCGCTTTTCCTTTTTCATCTTTGTCAAGATAACATGCGGACGCCATAGGTGTGGATGCATCTTTACATTGCTTCATATCAAACTTCTTTAGTAATTCTTTGCACTACTTCGATTGATTAAGGAAGATGCCACTTTCCATTTGTTTAATTTGTTGCCCAAGGAAGAAAGTCAGCTCACCCATCACCGACATCTCAAACTCGCCCTACATCAACTCAGAAAATTCCTTACAAAGGATGTTATTAGTATATCTGAAGATAATATCATCAACATATATTTGAACAAGTAAAACATGATGATCTAATCTACGGATAAAGATAGTGGTATCGACCAAGCCTCTTTTGAACCCTTTTTCTAGTAGGAACAAACTCAATCTATCGTACTAGGCTTTGGGAGCATGTGTTAGGCCATAGAGGGCCTTCTTGAGTTTATACACATGGTTCGGGTATTTGAAGTTTTCAAACCCTGGTGGTTGGTCTACGTACACCTCCTCTTGAATATAGCCATTTAAAAATGCGCTCTTAACATCCATTTGGAATAGCTTAAAGTTCATGATTGATGCAAAAAACAAGAGCATCCTAATGGCCTCAAGTCTGGCTACAGGAGCGTAGGTCTCATCATAATCGATGCCCATCTCCTGGTTGTAGCCTTTAGTCACTAAGCGAGCCTTATTTCTTATTATTAAGCCATATTCATCTAGCTTGTTATGAAAGACCCATTGGTGCCAATCACATGATGATCTTTTGGTTTGGGGACCAAATCCCACACATTATTTCGCTCAAACTGGTTTAGCTCTTCTTGCATAGCTATACCCCAATGTACATCCTCGATGACTTCATCGATGGTCTTTGGCTCTATTTGAGATACGAATGCAAAAAAATTACAGAAATTACATAAAGAACTACGGGTTACCACCCCATATATTTTTAAGCAATATTAATAAGCATATGGCAGGGTACAATTATGCAAAATATCAGCTATTAACTCGACATGTTAATAACCACCCCCTCGGCATGTTGATTGTTGAGACATCTTCAAGCTTTAACTAACTCATTGTCTTCATCAAAACATACGCAAAACATTGCTAGTGCAATCCTTGATATTTTGCACTTTCACTAATGCCATTTTATTTCATTTAAAATAGGACTGACAATGAACCGAACTAACTTGGTATTCGTTCGAAATTTGATTCATTATTTAGCTCAATAAACTTAGTTCATGAACCAAATGAGCCAAATTTGAACTTGAAATTGAGTCCGTTAATAAACAAACTGGACTTGAATTGGATAAGTTCGACTCATTAAGTTCATGAGTTGACTCGATATATATAAACTAATTTTTATGTTTATTTGACACATACATTATTTTTTATATTTATTTTTATTATATATATAAACAATGTTATGTTTATATATAAACCTTTTGTAGTATTTTATAAAAATGAATTGATCACATGTGTACAAGTGTAGGAACACTATGTTGGGTATGCAAGTCAGAGTGTCTCACATATTTAGGGAAGGGAATGCTTGCGCAGACAAATTGGCTAACTTTGGAGTGAATTCTAGAACTGATTCATGGTGGAATTATCCTCCTACGTTCATTTTGCCTGATTTTAATAGAAATATGTTGCTTCTTCGTAACTATAGGTTTAGGGGCTTGTAATGGATCCTTTGTTTCTTGGCTAATCTAATATATTTGTGGGTGTAGTTTCACCCTTGCTTAAAAAAATGAATTGATCATTTGAGTTGTCCAAATGAACCAATTCGATTTGAGCCGAATAGTTCGTGAACTTTAACCAAGCCGAACTAGAGTTAAAAAATAATTTGTATTCAACTCGAGTTGAGTTTCGAGCTGAGCCAATCCTTATCAAGCTGAGTCGAGCTGAGCTCTGATCCGACTCGGTTGGATTCATTTCTAGTCCTAATTTAAAACATATATTGTTATTAACTTTGAACTATTAATGATTAATGACATTACATTCTTTATACCAATGTTGAGAAACCCATGTCGGACGTCAAATTGGAAGATGTTCTGTATTAGGTTTAAGATTATTATCTTACAAAATGTGTTTAGTTCTAATAAATAAAAAATCAAATAGATTGGATATTCATCCATCCAAATCTATGAAAATGAAGTTGTGGATGGATTGAAATTATATATTAAGTTTGGATATGGATGAACTGAATAATTTAAAATATAATTTAGATGGATTGGATGGATTAGAATCTACCCATTAATCACCACCCGTTACAATTTGTTATTCAATTATATCCTTAGTCTATTCCTACACATTTAAAACTAATCCCAAATTAATTTCTAAATCCTCTTGATACTATCCAATAATCAAAACATTGGCACGTCACTAAAGCATTTTGACGAAAAAAAATATTGCTTTTAGATGTCGAGAGGAACTATTTTGGTTTCTCCGTTTTCCAACTCGTGGAAGGTGCTATTTTGTTCATCAAATTTTATTCGCTGTGATTTTTCATTGAAAGGAAATTGGAATCAAAAGAAGCCAAACATATAGTGAAAAGGGAGAAGGTATAATACTCATATTTCAATGAAACATAACTAAATCATAATGATGCATAGTCATGTTCTAGATGTACCGTTAGTGGCTGAGTTACAAAGGGGGCAGACCGTGGAGGTATCCACAATTATGTACTAAGATGTGGAATGATATATGATAACCAGTGATACACAGTCGAGTTGTATATAGATCCTCATTTGTGGATCAACACATTTTTTGTGTTCTTTAGCAAATCTTACGAAAACTATGTGACAATCGTAACATACGATAAAGGTTTAATTAAGGGAAACATAATGTAGGTGAATGGTTTTTGGATGAAAATATGTTATAATAGGCTTTGACTTAAACATGCTAAGTCAATATAGTATAAAACAATTTGAGTTTGACTTATTTATCTCCTCAAAAAAAAACATAAGGTCTAAATATGATCTCTGTAAACGTCTTATTTAATCTATTATTCTATTTAAAAGTCTATTACACTATAAGGCTATAAAATAAGCTATTATACCTACTTTTAAATAGGTTTATTCAACACTAACAATTATATTATATTTTCATATTTTTTATATATTTTTATAATAAATTTTCATATATAATATTATTTATATTAAAGTAATATAAATATTAATATAAAATAGAATAGAAAAAAGTGGGAGAGCTTTTGAGAAAATTGTATGAAAGTTGTGTGTTGATCTCTTCTATAATGTGTGTTGTTTGTTTTAGAGTTTAGAGCCTTTATATAGAGTTTATAAACACCCTTTGAAGGTTTGTGAAAGTATATGAGTTGTTTGGAGTGAAGACATTTCGTTTGGAGTGAACACCTTTCACTTTGAAATCTGAAAAACACTTCCAACAACTCTCAGTAATGGGTTACTCATTTGAGTAATGGGTTACTCAAACTTTCTGTCCACTTGAAATTTGAATTTTACATTGAGTAATCGGTTACTCACTTTGAGTAATCGGTTACTCAAACTCTCT
>NW_017727856.1:217490-219466 GCF_001865875.1 Lupinus angustifolius
CGATAACATGTATATTTTTGTCTAAAAATTTTACCCTATGGATTTCAATGCTAGTAAGAGAAGATTTACTTCAGATGTCAATTTCATTGTTTTATTTTTTATGTTGTTAGTCATTCATGTTTGAAAAACTCTCAATCATCTCTGAATTAAGTGCAACTTTGACGAGATGGATAAAGTTAATACATATTATTTGTTTGATCGGGTTATTTATTATTATCTTAACTATTATGGTTTGACTATTGTAGGAAGATTAATTTCAACAACGAAGAGAACCATACAAAACTATGTACTAAAATAACAAGTGAATTTCTTGTAGATAACATGACGATTTATTTTGAAAAGTAAATAGCTGGAAATTAATTTCTTTCAAATATTTTTGCATATTTTAATTTTTTTTAATATATTTTTTATCTTCTGCAAATTGTATAGTCCTTTTTAGAAATTATAGATAATTGATAAAGTTCTCTTACATATGTAAATGTTGATAGTTCTTATAACCTATTATTTTATTTTATTTCGTAAGGATTTTACACTTATGAAATATATTATGGGATCACATATCGCTTTTGTCAAACTTTGCAACAAAGGTCTTAAAATTCTATGAAATTTTATAAAAATATTTAATATTGATAACATATATATTTTTGTCTAAATTTTTCACCTTATGGATTTCAATGCCAGTAAGAGAAGATTTACTTCAGATGTCAATTTCATTGTTTTATTTTTGAGGTTGTTAGTCATTTATGTTTGAAAAACTCTCAATCATCTCTGAATTAAGTGCAACTTTGACGAGATGATTAAAGTTAATTCATATTATTTGTTGGATCGAGTTATTTGTATTATCTTAACTATTATGGTTTGACTATTGTAAGAAGATTAATTTCAACAACAAAGACAACCACACAAAACTTTGTACTAAAATAACAAGTGAATTTATTGTAGACAACATGATGTTTTATTTTGAAAAGTAAATAGCTGAAAATTCATTTCTTTCAAATATTTTTACATATTTTAACTTTTTTGAATATATTTTCTTATCTTCTGCAAATTGTATAGTCCTTTTTAGAAATTATAGATAATAGATAAAGTTCTCTTACATATGTAAATGTTGATATTGCTTATAAACTATTATTTTATTTTATTTCGTAACGACTTTACACTTATGAAATATATTATGGGATCACATATTGCTTTTGTCAAACTTCGTAACAAATGTCTTAAGATTCTATGAATTTTTATAAAAATATTTAATATTGATAACATATATATTTTTGTCTAAAAAATTTACCCTATGGATTTCAATGCGAGTAAGAGAAGATTTACTTCAGATGTCCATTTCATTGTTTTATTTTTTATGTTGTTAGTCATTCATGTTTGAAAAACTCTCAATCATCTCTGAATTAAGTACAACTTTGACGAGATGGATAAAATTAATGCATACTATTTGTTTGATCGAGTTATTTCTGTTATCTTAACTATTATGGTTTGACTATTGTAGGAATATTAATTTCAACAACAAAGACAACCCTACAAAACTATGTACTAAAATAACAAGTGATTTCTTGTGGATAACATGATAATTTATTTTGAAAAGTAAATAGCTGAAAATTAATTTCTTTCAAATATTTTTACATATTTTAACTTGTTTGAATATATTTTTTATCTTCTGCAAATTGCATAGTCTTTTTTAGAAATTATAGATAATAGATAAATTTCTCTTACATATGTAAATGTTGATATTACTTATAACCTATTATTTGATTTGATTTCGTAATAATTTTACACTGATGAAATATATTATGGGATCACAGATTGCTTTTGTCAAACTTTACAACAAAAGTCTTAAGATTCTATGAAATTTTATAAAAATATTTAATATCGATAACATGTATATTTTTGTCTAAAAATTTTACCCTATGGATTTCAATGCTAGTAAGAGAAGATTTACTTCAGATGTCAATTTCATTGTTTTATTT
>NW_017727857.1:0-1744 GCF_001865875.1 Lupinus angustifolius
TAGTGATCATGATTAATTTCATATTTGAATGAGAATTATTTGCAGCTACTTGAGAGCCTGTGGCTAATCACTCACTTGAACATGTAGTGACCTTGGAACATTACCCATTTATTTTGATCACTAAGTTATGTCTTGATCTCGTCTTAAGGACATGACATGATAAAAAATCGTATTGGGGCTTAGACCACTAACTTAGGTGATGTTATTGGAAATTGATATTCAGACAATATTGATAAAAAGACTTAGCGGACTAACATTGATTAGTGTGCACACATTATTGCATTTTAGTTGGAGTTTGGAGAAAATGGAAAGATATGATGATAGCAATATCACTGAGATTTGGATATGAGCGGCAATGACGATGACTCGTCAAGAAGCCTTGAGGGACTGCTTAGGTAGGACAGTCTAGTGAAGGTTCGGTCTTATAAAAAGTGTGATCAGGATAGTCCTACATGCAAACTAAGTGATCTTTGGCATACCTTGTGCATTTCATGATCGGTAGGGAGGATTCCTGAAATGGACCGGGCTTACCACATAAGCACCTCAAGTAGAGGTACTGGACAACAAAGATAACTGCTACTTGTCGTCGTTAAGGATATATGTACTCCCAATTGCTTTCCCACTAGGATCTTGGCCTCCGGGTATTGTATTTTTTATGGTGATTGGTTGGTTGAATTGCATACTGCATTGCATGAGAGATATATTAATTGGGGATGTGAATATCCTCTTGTATAAGACATTACTTTCATGCATCATTTGCATATGTTTGACATTGTTTGATTATAGCATTGTTATAGGATGTTTCACTTTAATGTTATTTCTCTATGTAATTCCACACTGCGGTCACCGTAGTTAGTTCTTACTCTATTTTCTTTGTCTTTTCTTTTGTTTATACTATGCGTATGACATGTTTGTTGCAGTTTCCCTACGATATCAATTGATGAAAATATAGACAAGAAGAACTTAGCTGATCTCTAGTTAAGTATCTTGTTTATATTATGATTATTACTCTGATTTAGGAATATATTTGCTTTTTTGAACTAAATTTTGTATAAGTTACATTTTATGAAAAATACTTAAGAGTGATTCTTTTTGCATACATTATGTCTTTTATAATTTTTTAGTTAAGATTAAATTAATGATTTTGGAAAGCTACTTTACAAAAAAATAGATAATTATCTAAGTCATGGTTTTGAGGTTGAATGTGATGTCTCATTTTTTAGTAATGATAATATTGAATATTTCTGCATCTTGACTATGTTAATAAAAATGAATTTTAAATTAACTTTGATTTTCTAACATGTTGCCTCATTTTTTATAAATTTTTATCATATTTTTATAATGAAATCGTAATTTCTAAATTGCAAAAAGAGGGTCTTACACTTTCTCTTCTAAATATAATTTGAATTTCCTATCTAATATGCTTTATACATTAACCTAACTTCACTTACCGAGTTTCTTAAATTGGTATCAACATTGTACACACCACAATTTTTATTCAGATGCAGGTAGGGTCTAGATCTATAACACTAATGTGATTTCCATACAATGATATTTATCAAATCTAGTACCTGGCAAAATTTTCTTAATTGATATTTATCATATTAATTTTTTAATAAAATGCTATTTGGAGCTATCTGTCACAACCCACAACTTACTATGAGCAAGTTTGAGGTGCAATTTGTGAGATATATTGTTAGATGCCTCTCATTACTATGCCTTAAAAGAATTTTATGACTATTTT
>NW_017727857.1:1844-3347 GCF_001865875.1 Lupinus angustifolius
TCTCACTTATGACTCTTCACTCTTCCCATACCCATCTAACAGTGGAACTCCTCGGTCGCAGTCTGGTCCAACAATATACATACATATATATATGTATATTGCACAATATAGAGATTGTTGAGTTTATTCAAGTGTGAAGTCCCACATTGGATACGCGGGGAGGAGTGAAAGAGTTTATAAGAAGAAAATGTAAATGAAACTAATGTCTTAACGTTTTGGTTTAAGACGTGGTGTCTCACTTGTAAATTTTTATTCTCTCCGGTCGCAGTCTGGTCCAACAATATACATATATATTCTCCTAGCTAGTTTTTACTCTAAAGTAAACTCAAAATATGATTTTTGTTAATAAACTTTGAGTTGGGTCTGATCATAAAATAAAGCGCAGTTGCACAATATAGAGAATAGTTATGTATATGTAACGCCCAATTAATTATCTCAATGACTAGGCACTGAGATGGTATTACGCCCATTAGATTTTCTCTTTTTTGTTTATATATTAGTCCATATTTTAACTTTTATCTTAATAGGCAACCAGTCTAAAGTTTTCCACTTGTTATCTTATCTTGGAGACTTTCAAAAATAAACTTTCAATTTGGAAGCACGAGCTAATATTTTTTGGTGGCCGTGTAACTCTTCTCAAGTCAGTACTTTCCTCTTTACCTGTCTATTTTCTCTCTTTTTATAGAGCTCCTAAGTGTGTGTGATTAATAAAATTAATAAAATCTAGAGAATCTTCCTTGTGGGGTGGGGGGGTTGTATGGAAATAATGATACCTTATCCTTTGAAGATGTTAAATCTAATTTATTGTCCAAAGAAAAATTTGATCTTGAAGTTAATTCTGTGGACAAGGGTGAGGGCTTAAGTGTTCGAGGTAGAACTCAAGAGAAAGGGAGTACCAATTATAAAAAGTTCAGATCCAAATCCAGAGGTCGCAAATCCAACAAAACTTGTCGCTATTGCAAGAAACCGGGGCATGACATTCCTGATTGTTTTATCTTAAAGAAAAAACAAGAAAAACAAGATAAGGGAAAATTTCAACAATCCTCTGAAGCTGCTAATATTGAAGCCAATTCTGACGGTGATATTCT
Organism: Lupinus angustifolius; assembly: GCF_001865875.1. Classification (NCBI taxonomy): domain Eukaryota; kingdom Viridiplantae; phylum Streptophyta; class Magnoliopsida; order Fabales; family Fabaceae; genus Lupinus; species Lupinus angustifolius. Next base: position 2,933 of record NW_017727857.1, read on the forward strand.
TTTATCTGTTGTCTCTTATAATAATAGGAGTAAAACAGAATGGATTCTTGATTCTGGATGTACTTTTCATATGTGTCCTTATAAGGACTTATTCACCACTTTTGAACATGTTGACAGTGGTGTTGTTGTGATGGGCAATGATACCCAATGCAAAGTTGCAGGAATAGGTACTATTCAGATCAAGGCTCATGACCGTGTTTTCAGAACCTTGGCTAATGTCCGCTATATTCCAGATTTGAAGCGGAACTTAATTTCTCTTGGCACCCTAAAGTCTCTCGGGTGTAGCTATTCAGCTGAAGGTGGAGATCTAAAGGTATTGAAAGGTGTTATGGTATTATTGAAAGCTAACCGGATTGGTAGTTTATATGTCTTGCAAGGTTCTGTTGTGACAGGTTCAACAGCTGTATCTTCTTCA
>NW_017727857.1:3447-29018 GCF_001865875.1 Lupinus angustifolius
ATCCAAGATACCAAGACTTTGCTTGCCTATAAAAGGACACATATAGAGAGCTTCAAAATCATCTTCACAACACACAACATCTCTTTCATTTACACATATTGTGAGTGCATTCTTGGTGAAACTTCTTGTTCCATTTGAGAGAGTATTTGTGAGAAAAATTATTGTCATTTGTCCTCGTCATTATAAGAGGATTTCTTGTACTCTTCTTTTTACATAGTGGAATTTTGCTCTTGATCGCCCGTGGTTTTTTTCCTCTCACATTGAGGGGTTTTTCCACGTTAAATCATGTGTGTTATTTTCTTTATCATTTACTTGCTTCTCTTTTGTTCTCAATTGATTCAATCCTATGTTTCCGCATTGTGCTCTATCCTCAACACATACAATTTAATCTAGTTCCATAGGTCTAATTTCATACAACATCAAACATAAATAAAAAATGTTACACCTTTCTCGTTCAAGATAAAAAGTTAAAAAATAATAAATAATTTTATATTTTTTTCAAATTTATTAATTTGAGAATAAGAAAATAATATGTGCACTGATAATGTAAGAGTTTTATACATTATTATTATATTATTCATATTTAATTATCATTTATTTTTCAAAAATTGTAATATAAATGAATAATAAATAAAATAATGAATGAATAGATACTACATTGAGAATTAGTGAACTGAACCTCCTACTCTACTATTAACTTGTAACTAATGAAGAATAACACACCAAACTAAATAGAAACAAGTAAATGCAATGTACCCATCTACTAATATATTAGCTCCTTACATAATTACAAATCATATTAGATGGACGCCACCTTTTCACAGTTCACACACTGCCCTCAGTCCACAGTCACATAACTTTCGAGAAAAACTCATCTCTAGTATGTGAGAGAAAACTTACTCTTCTTAAAAATATTATTACATTATATTTTAAGGATAAAAATATTATTTATCTTTACTGGAGAGCATCTTATATAGGGGTGGCAATACGGGCCAGCCTAGCCCAGCCTGACCTGGCCCGTCTTTGGCCCATTATGAATATGGGCTGGCCCGACCTGACCCTTATTGTTAAAAGGCTCAAAATGTCAGCCTGACCCATATTTGGCAGGGCTGACAGGTCGGCGGGCTAGCCCGTTTTGTTTTTTTTTCAAAACACACATTAAAATTTTTAGACAAAAATAAATAATTCAAACAATTCATAAATGTATTTTAAAACAAAAAAATCACAAACAAAAGACACAGTCTCATAATAAACTTTTAGACTCTTAGTTCACAATAAAACTTATAACTCCTAAGTTTTCAAAAGTGCATAAGAATTAAAACTATTATATTATAAATCAATCAAAATAAAGTATATATATTACTCAATTTAATTTGAATTCGACTACATTAAAAATATAAATTGAAACTCAGTCGAATTCAATTAATTTTCCAAAAGGAATCAAAATCAATAGTTTTGTTTGAGTTTCCAATTTTCCATTTCAATTAATTAAATGTTTAAATTTGATTCGAACACCCTTAATTGTTAGTGAAACTCAACCTTTATCTGATAACAAGTACAATAATTGGATAAGAGTGAAGATAATAGATAACTACATAATGAGATATTAAATGTTCATTTACAAAGAGAAAGAAGAATTATATGCTTAAGCATCCAAACATAAGTTAAAATTGTAAAAGTTTAATTTTAATTGCAATGAGCAACATGATAGACAAATGAACTTTAATCTTAATATTGGTCCGGCCCTCCATGGTCCGTCTAAAAAATGGGCTTCCAAAATGAGTTGAATACATACTTTTGGCTAAAACTCTCAACTCGGCTCGCTAAAAGCACATATCCGAATGGACTGGCCTGTCGAACCAAGCCCATTTTGCCATCCCTAATCTTACATAGACATCTTATTCATTTTCGAAATTCAGATACACATTTTTCTTTTGATGGAGTAAGGATGGTCTCATTTAATAGAGAAACATACATTACCAAAACAAAAGAAAAATATTATGTGAAAACATTTTTATTTTTTCTTTTTTATATGATAAAATAATACTTTTATTATTAAAAATACAAGAAAAATCAAATAGGGGATCCTTATAGCTTTTAATATCATACCTCACATAACTTACGGTTCAATATCATATACCTTACATATCTTATTCCTTCTTTTTAACCCCACACCTTGTTTCATATCCCACTTCCCCTACACGGCTACACCTCACCAGGACCTAAACCAAACATCCCCTTAGTACAAATAACCACCCTCCTACTTATTTTCTCTCTGCATCTAACACACTGAGAGAGAGAGAGAGAGAGAGAGAAATGACCAAAGAAAGGGAACAAAAAAAGCCTTTTGTTTGGTTAATAGGAAACTATGCTGCAGAACTCAAATTTCTTCTCACAACCCTTCTTCTTCTCTGCTCTTTTGTCACCTTTTTTCAATTCATCCCTTCTCGTTTCACTATCTCAGCTTCTGATCTACGCGTGTGCATCTCACGTGTCTCTCAAGTTATCATTCCGACCCCACCCTCCTCCATCTCCCACCTCACCACCACCACACTCTCACCACCACCACCGTCACCATCGCCACCATCACCGCCACAAGAAAAACTCCTCCCAAACGGTATCTTAAAGCGTGTTTTCAACCCCTACGGTTCTGCAGCATATAACTTCGTCTCTATGGGTGCTTACAGGGGAGGCCTTAAAACCTTTGCTATTATTGGCATATCTTCTAAACCTCTTCATGTTTATTCAAAACCAACGTACGAGTGTCACTGGGAACAAAACATAAACCCCAACGACACAAAAACAAACATGTCAAAACCAATGTCCACCGTTGGATACAAGATCCTCCCAGATTGGGGTTACGGAAGAGTCTACACTGTAGTTATCGTAAACTGCACTTTCTCTGAACCAATCAACAATGATAATAAAGGTGGGAAACTCATTCTCTATGCTTCTACCTCAGGTGGTGGTGACACAAATTTCAACACCACAGACAAGTTTGAAGTTCTAACAGAACAACCTGGTACACTAGATGTTTCTGTTTTCACTTCAAAGCCTAAGTATGATTATTTCTACTGTGGCTCTTCTTTGTTTGGAAACTTGAGCCCACAAAGAATAAGAGAGTGGATCGCTTACCATGTTAAGTTTTTCGGTCCAAGATCGCATTTTGTGATACATGATGCCGGTGGGGTGCATGAAAAAGTGTTGGAAGTTTTGAAGCCATGGATGGATCTTGGTTATGTGACTTTGCAGGATATAAGGGATCAAGAAAGATTTGATGGGTATTATCATAATCAGTTTATGGTGGTAAATGATTGCTTGCATAGGTATAAGTTTATGGGTAAATGGATGTTCTTCTTTGATGTGGATGAGTACATTTATGTTCCTCCTAAGAGTACTATAAAGACTGTGTTGGATTCACTTGAAGAGTATAATCAGTTCACAATTGAACAGATGCCTATGAGTAACAAGCTTTGCCACACTGATGATTATGGCAAATCTTACAGGTACATTGCTTTATTATCCCTTTCTTGTTTTCTTTTAATTTTGCCAAAATTATAGTTATTATCATCATCTGTTGTCTAAAGTACTTTTTTGTTAATGCATTTTGTTGCTTCATTGGATTAACTTCGATGTTACTCAGCTTTTTAATGTCAGTAATTGAATTGAATGAATCGAATAATTGTAAGATTTGATTTGGGTTCTATGTCAAAATAATTTATCTGGGTCAATTTGGAGTTTACTTTTTAGCACTTTAGTTAAGCTGAATTGAACTATTGTGGAAAAGATCAAATGTAATGTCATTGGGTTTTACTTTTAATGATTTTGATGCTTTTAATGGTTGGGTGCTGTTAATTTTCTTTGTTAGAGAGTTGGGGCCATTGAGGTGATTTGAATTTGTTTGGAATTATATGAGACCACTTCTCTGCTTTGGATTCTGTTTTTTTTCCTTTCTCTTGTCAAAACATGTGGAAGTGGCGTGTCCATAGGCTTTCAATTATGTTTTATGGTGATTCATTTCTTATTTATGAGATGGTCCCGTTCATTATTACAAATAAAAGAAGAGTCCTTTAATGTGTTACTGAAATTTCATGACAATTCTTCAATCTAATAATAAATTTCGTCTTGTTGAAAATTTTACGTGTAACTTGCAGTAGCTAAGTGCCAATATCATGTAATTATAGTAATTGGAAATACCACGTAGGGGCCAAATAATGATGATGATTTGTTTAAATTAGTGAACGTTCATTTAGCTTGATTTTGATCTTAGAGATTAAGACCCATTTTGGTTGGTCCACCAAACGGATCTTTGATTATGATGGATTTGTTGGGTGTTCTCAGACTTTGCAGTATTCACATTTACTATCCTCACAATAATAGTTAGATCTAGCTGTCTTCTAAATGTTACTATTAGTTTGATTTTTGTTACTAACAATTATTGCTGTTAGTGTTATAGTTGGTTTGATTTTTCTCCTAACCCATGTCCTAAATACAGTTCTGGCTTCCCGCATAATGATAATGAAGTAATAAAGGGAAAAAAATAATAAATGTTTAAATTTTTTAATTAACATTACATGTTTTTATTGGTGGAGATAAGATTTTGGACATAGTTTCGGATAGCAGATGTATTTTCATATCTTAGACACACATTTTGGAACCACGCTGTATAAGGTTGTTATTTGTGGCTATGTTAAGTGTGATATCTCTCTCACACATGTTGTGAAATGGAAATGCAGGAAATGGGGTTTTGAGAAGCTGGTATATAAAGATGTAAAGCAAGGGATTTGGAGAGATAGGAAATATGCTGTGCAACCACGTAGTTTATATGCAACTGGGATTCACATGTCAGAGAACTTACAAGGAAAAACAACTCACAAAACAGAAGGAAAGATCAAATATTTTCACTACCATGGAAGCATAGCAGAAAGAAAAGAAACATGCAAAGTCTTTAAAAATTCAACCAAAGTCACCTATGATGAAACTCCTTATGAATTGGACACTACCCTTAGAGGCATTGCTGGTGTGATCAAGAAATTTGAGCTCAAAATGATTGGATCTAGACTACAGAAGACAAGGCAATGACAGACACAAATATATATATTTTTTGGGACTATATAATAATTTTATTAACCTATGGTGCAATAGAAATTCATTGAACAGTTCTTTTCTTCTTTTTTCTATTTGATAGTTTTTTATTTCGTATATTTATAGATGGGTGTATGTTTTCTTTTTCTTTTTCTTTTTTATATTTTTGTGTTCTCTATTTATTTTTATTTTATTATTTTCTTTCTTGTATTTTGTAAAAAAATAATGAATGAAAAATAATGATTTAGTAACATTGTCGGTGTGGGGCATGATTGGGGTATCCCATAGCCAGTTGGACACTTTATGGAGGATGCCCAATGTGCTTCTGTTGCTTTGCTGGTGTGCTTTGTCTCCGCTCCTTTTTAAATCATACTTCATTACAGTTGGATACAGTCCAACATAGAAAATATATAATAATTTATTTGTATTAAAACTCTTAAAAAATATATGGACCAATTTTGATAAGAGTTTTTTACATTATCAGTATATTATTCATCATTGATATATAATCATCGTTGATTTTTAAATTTAATTAATATAAATAAGTGATAGATAATGTACTAATTGTATATAACTTTTACGGTGTCAATGTCATACTATATAAATGGACTCCATGCCTTTTTATAAGAATGATAGCTTTTTACAATTTCATTTTATCATGTACAATTCATATTTAATTATTATTTATTTAAGTAATACAAATCAATTATAGATAATATATTCGTTCATCCGGTTTGACTCAATCATTATCGGACCCGAACGTGGTTGGACTCGAATATGGTCAAATTTTATGGGGTCTATGGTTGGGTTCGATACTAAAAATTAGACCCGATGAATATGTATGGTTGGACGAAAATGACTCGCTCTGACCCATCTCATGGTCACAAATACATCATGGTTGCATGTGTGTCTATTCAATTTTGTAAAGAGTAATGACATATCTTTGACCCAAAATATTATTTATTATTTATTTTTCATCATATATGCATTGTTAATAAAATATCTACATATACATAGTTTCATATGTCAAATTATATATTCATAATAATAAGTAATATTGAGAAAGTTTTATTTAAATATTAATTATTATATTTAATTGAGTCCAAAGTTGTGTACGAATTTAAAGACTAATCAAATAGACACTTGGGGTCAAGTTAACTTTAAGTTTATGGTCGAATTCAAATTTAATAAAAACAACCCAACTAATATTTAGGATCAGGTAAAATTAACTTAACCTAATCCATATTCACTCACCTTACGAAGGAAATAATATTCCAAAATATTATAATAAATAGATATAGACTCCATAAAAAATAGATATAGACTCCATGCCTTCCTATAAGAAGGAAGAAACTTGTGTGGTGTTTATTTTAGGAACATGTCATTGATGAAAGGGTTTAGCTTGTCGACAAGTCAAAAAATTACGAGTGGATGACATGAGTGTTCTTTATGCTAATAGCATCTGAACTTGAGAATGTAAATTACACATATAAACTAAAAATAATATTCCCTTTTTTTCTACAATGACAAATATAATTATTATTTAGGTCTAACAATTATTCCACAACCAACCCGACAATATACCAATACAATTTCTAATTCACCTTTTTTTGTTGAGGTTCACATTTTCTCACAAGAATAATAAAAATGTTTTCATAAAAGGGTATTTTTAATAAATAAGATTCTTAGAGTGAAAAATGTTTGTTATAAAATACACTAATAATTCTAATAAGATGTTGCTTAAATACACAAAAGAGAATTATGATATCATAACGAAATTTTATATATAAATTTATAAATGATCAATTTACCTTAGCCATTGTATAATTAACTAATTAAGAGTAAATTATACCGACACTTCTTTGAGTTTAACTTAATGACAATCATCACCATTTTTGTTTAAAAGATTACACGCATCTTCGATGTAAGAGTAATCAATGTAATATACATATATAAACTAGAGGTGGTTTGTGTGATGTAAAAAGGAGGGATACTTTATGGAATTTCAATAAAACTCAAGGTGTCAATATAATTTACTCTAATAGGAAAACTTCTTAACTTTGCTTCATCCTTTAAAAATAATAGAAAAATGTTTCATGAGAGTTTAATATGAAACATAAATATGAGGTAGGTTTAAGAGGTTCATTTAAGGACAAACGGGGAAGGTGCAACATTGGAATGAAATTTGACTTGAATTACGTTATTCAGAGTTGTAATAAATTATAAATCTATTTAAAGACAAAATTAGAGTTTCCTAGCCAAGGGTGCTCTAATATTGTAGTTCTAACATTGTTGTTCAATGGTAAATTATAAGGTAGTTAGGGTAGAATGTTTAGGAAATGAAGTGATAATGGGATGAAAGTTTAAATCTCCACCATTAAAAAATACTAACATATTTGGATTTTGTTTTAAGAAAATATTGTTATTCAATGACTGAATAAATAAACAATTTCCTAATAAATATAAATAATGTTGCTCATGTATCCTTGATCTGTCATTTTTATATTGTTTAAAAATATTTCAATTATTGAGTTATTGATTATTTTAGTATTTTCTTAATCAACAAGAGGAGATATTCACCCCCAAACAATCAACAAAAGGAAGTGCTACATAAAGGGTGTGTGGAACGAGAAAACAAATGTTGTCTTCAAACACCCACATATTATGAGTCAAATTACAGTATAATATTTATGTATTATTAGTATAAAAATTTATATACAATCAATATAGTATATACATCATTTATTTGTGTTACTTTTTAATAGTTTATGATGATTAAAAATAAATATTAGATGATTGATTGACATTTTCAAACATTTAATTTCAATCTGATAAATGTATATGTTTTGTTCCATTGCATGTCCTGAACAAATGCAAATTAAATGAGACAAATATGCAAAAGCTAAACTTAAGTTAGTGGTGCCTAATTATACTCTACATTTTAGGAAATTATAATTGGTCTTTTTTGCATGATAAATATTTTTAACAAACTTTTGATACTATTTCTAATTACTAATTATAATTAACTAACTCCATAATTGTTTATACATATTTTTAAGAGAGCATACCTAATTGCAACCCCTACTCAATAAGGAATGAAATAGTGCAATGTACCAATATTAAGACTGCAGAAGTAAAATATAAATAAGTCAGATAAAATCATAGAACAATTAGTAAACTAAAAATCAAAGATTATAAAAAATACATAATTCATAAATTGTTATCCTTGCAAGATGAAATGGAGAGATAAATGTGAGAATTTGCGAAGTAGTAATTACAACGGTTGAATAATGCATGTCTTATTTTAAATTGACAAAACTTTGAAAAAAAATGTGTATTCAAAGCTATATTTCTTATTCTCCATTTACGTGATTGAATGATAAATGGAATATATTACACTAAATAGAAAATGTCGTAATTACTCATTTCTTGTATATAGAATGTTATACTACATTTTGGATATGAACGTTCTAGGATTGTTATCAATTTTCTAATTAATAAATAGGCAATAATGTCACGGAATCATCATAGTGGAAATTCAGTTTGTGTGCATAAAAATCATTTTATTTTTGGTTTCTATTAAAAGGGCAATTTTAGAATTAAAAAATTATGTCTATTCAATTACTTATGTATCCTTAAATCATGGTGCAAGTCGGTTATACATGGTGCATTCATATTATTCATACCCATCTCAGTTTTGAACTAGGGTTGGTATTTTTTATCAATGATCAAAACTTATTATATGACTGAGTATATAACATTGGGACTTACATAATTGAACATCTTGAAAAATCTAATTTAATATCAATTTATTTTGTATTGTTCTGATTTTGTAGAAGATAAAGCTGAGGTAGAGAAGAGATGTTAAAAATCTTGAGAAGATAAATCTGAGTAGATAATAGTTGTTAAAAATCTTGAGATTTCCTTGACACATTAATACCTCAAAGCCATTATCTCTTTCTTTAAGAGACTCAATGAGTAGTAGATTACATAAAATAGATGAATAAAAAACTCAAATGTATACTATATTGAGATTATTGTAATTTATATATATGTTCAATTATGTGAATGTCCTTCATACATGTTTTGCCTATATATAGATGTATCAAATTCTAAAAAGAACAAAGTTGATATATAAAAATTATGTCTATTCAATTATCTAATTGTCATTCAATCATATTTTCATTTTATATGGTAGTATGGTTAAATACACAAATAGTTACGTTGTTCCAGCGGACTAAAAATAATGAATTTTAGCTGTGTTGTATATATTTTTTTGTATTATATAATTTGATAACACATTTTTATGTTGAACCGCATACCCCAATGCGTCCAAAGAAATGTGAACCAACAATAACCTAGTTTTCAATATAATTTTCTTCAAATTGTTTACTTCATTCATTAGAAATATGTGGCTACAACTGAATCTCTGCAATGCTGTGGGTACCTTGTTATCTTGTCGGTAAGACTAGAAATGTCCACATGCTAATTAAGGGAGCGACATCAAAGGGTGGAGTGAGAAGAGAATGAGTGAAATTTTGGTAATATACTGATTAATTGATTTGTTTTCAATTTTCTTTCATATAAAACAAAACAGAATTTTGAGGTGAGTATAATAATGAAGCTGTAGATTAAAAGGCATAGTCTGATAAATGATAAAGTGGTCCATCTCTCTTTTTGTTTTGGCAAAAAAGACAAGGTCCTACTAGATTGATGCCATGCCTTATTTTCAGGGTTGAAAAATCCCAAAAGTGTGACTGTATTGAAAGTGCAGGCTTGTGAGGAATCCAATATTACAGCCAGCCGACACATACACACATAATCAATGTGTAGTATCTAGTTGGATTCTAATCCTGCAATATTATATAGGCTTGAAGGTTAGACACTAAAATGCCAGTAAGTTGTATATAGTAGAGATTGTATATAGTAGAGATGCAATTGTTACATTGGATGAATGAATAGACGATACAAAATAAGATAAGAAATTAAAGCATTAGAAAGGGAACGGAAGTATTAACCGGGTTTCAATATGTGTGGAGGAAGATCTGATTAAGAAGACTATATCAAATGAAGGTTATTCCAATTGCTAGAACAAGAGATTCTAAGAAAAACCATATGTAAAACAATCAATAAACATTGAGAGAATAACTATTACTTTCATGATGAAATAATTATAATGAATAAACACGTTTCTTTCTTCATTAGCCTTTTGATGTTAGAGGGCTTAAAATATACTCTTCCCATTTTTCAGTTTTCTGAATATTAGTTTCATGATGAAATAATTATAATGAATAAATCAGGAAATAATATAATACTGATGATTAATATCATCATTTTAGTACAAAAATTAGGATATTGTAGTAAAATTAGTGTTTTGTATAACACTAATTTGATCTATGTTTTTTTTCACTGAGTGACAAAGACAAACTTAATGGAGGTTTTGAACATTTATAAATAAAATTAAAACTTTTGAAGTGTTATGATCTAATTTGCACCCATGCCTTTTAGCAACAATAAAAGAAAAAACAACTGCCCCATACGTAATCTTTCATTGGTGAATTTAATTATTTACTCTAACTATAACTGAATTTGAGATTCTCAGATGAGAATATCTAAACAAGTATCTCATCATAGTTACATTTCTCCAACGTATATTTAAACATTGATTGTGTTAAAGATTTGAAAACGAAATAAGCTTTGTATTTTTATCAGTAAAAGATAATTTGAATGCGTGTAAGAAAGTGAAAATTACTAAAGTGGTAATAAGCTTCAGATTACGAATATTTGTTTGTTTGGAAGTTGTTATCATCAACTTAAAAATAGCTAGGAAGAAAACACCACAAGAGGGAAAGAGGGGACAAAAAAATGGATTATGATTTGCAATGGTGGCACGTCATGGTGTAGAGCTGGCAAAATTGAAATTGAAATCCTATTTAACAAATCATCTATAATACATCCAATGATTACATTGGTAGTCTTGTTTTTCTATTGAAAATAAGGACATCTTCTCTCATTGATGTAAAATGTTAGAAGGATACTCTTGTTACTCAATTGTTTCTCATGTCACAAGTTCCGGGGTAGTCATCCTTATATAGAGGTAGTGAATAATCATTTGCCATATTTCCAACACATATTGAAAATGTTATTTTCAATTTAATATATTGGACTTCATAATTTTCTACGGTCAAATAATAATTCCAAGATTTAAAAAAATGCATACCTGATAATATTCAATTGACTACTGATGCTCAATGGTTACGATTTCTCGTTAATTTAGGAGGGGTTACCTTTATCTACCGTTCAACACTTAATTGAGAGGAATATAATTAATCATCTTTTATGCCATTGTTTTATAAGCTTCTTGAATGAAATTATTTTGATCCACATATCACTTCTTCAAATTGATCTAACTCTCCTTGTAAATATTGTTGGGTAGCTCTTACTTATGAGCATTGGCTTGTATTGTTGTTTGCTTGACTTAATATCAACAGAACAACCGTTTGACTATCTTGTTTGGAAAACCAAAAAAAGAATCACAATAAGACTTATCGACTACTAGTTTCTTCAATACCATTATAGTAATCAATACTTCATCAACTTGAAAAGTAGTATAAACTTTAACCAGGATGAAAAACCTATCACTAAGATTTCTCTCTCACCCCTTTAGGATGAGGTACAATATCTCTCTAGTTTTTCACTATTATTTATCTCATATTTGATCACATGGGCTATGCTCATCGAATAAACCTAGAAATTGTGATACCACTATTGAGGAAAAACAGAACAAGTTATCTCCCCTTGTTATTAAAAGAGACAAAATAAAATAGAGATAAATTAGAAGAGAACCCCAACAATTTTAACTTAGAAAGAGAGAAAGTATAATTATAATATGGGTGCGACTAACTTACGAATTGCAAGTTAGTTCGCATCCAAGCGAACTGTTTGGACAACTGTTGGATAGAAATATCATTAATCTAAGCCATTAAATTTGTTACCGGTTACCTCTTGTATGTAAAAGTTGGTATGGTATAGGACGACTTCAATATAGTACAAAAGTCTTTTTCGTCCAAAATAACTTCTAACCTGTAATGAAATCGTTTTGGACCAGTACGACTTCTGTGTTGAAGTTGTTACTTCTTTCTTGAAGTCGTTATCAGTCAAGACGATTTTAATAAAAAATAAAAAAACGATGTAGCTCATTTGGTAAAATGATACTTTATTATCAAGGAACTATGATTTTTGAAAAATGGAAAAAATAAAAAATGTGCAAATGGGCTGCAGGGAACTTATTATTTTTTGAAGTCGTTATGGTTGATAACGACTTCCTGCACTGAAGTCGTTTTCTCTCATACCGACTTCTACACTAAAGTCGTATAATGCTACTATGACTTCTAAAAGATGTACAAAACGGTAAACGATAACCAATTTTTTTTCATCCAACGACTATTAAGCAATTCGCTTTTAAACTAACTTATAATATTTGTGTTTTTCACTTTAAGAGGATAACACTCAATTACACTAAATTAAAATGAAATATAATGTTTCTCAAGTCTCTAACAAGGAATAGTCTAATCTCACGCTATAGTGGGTATCAACTCTCTTACATTCTCTTCATTTTACTATTATCACTTCTTGTTTCTCATGTTTCTCCTCCTTTCAAGTTCCCCTTAATAAGCAGAGGAAGTTTTTTGAGATAAAGAGATAATGAATAACTAAGGTTTGTCGTATTTCCATACACTTAAAAAACATCATATTCAATTATTTAGGTTAGACTTTATAGTTTTTTAGAGTTGGATAATACCTTCAAGAATTTAAAAATATTATTATTGATTATATTCAAGGAAATAATTTAAAAGTTGTGCACTTTCATTAGTTAAAGAGAAAAATATGTGTATATTGACAATGTAAGAAATTTTTATATTATCAATGTATTATTCATCATTCAGATTTTAGTATCATCTACTTTGAAACAAAAATAATACAAATGAATAATTAATAATATATTAACTCTATATAAAATTGTACACTGTCAATGCATATATATTTTACTATTAACTAAGTAATGATTCCCAACCAATTTTGAACCATGGACATTTTTATACTTCCATTAATTAAAGGGACTGGGAAGAATCAATTGACAAGAAAGTTCCATGATTAGATGCTCATTCATAACCATCATTATCACTTAATAACAAGCTTAATTAATTCAAAACAGAATTAAAAAAACTAAACCAAAAGAGTTGTTTTGTATATAAGCATCTCTAATCTAGTTTATTTGCTGCAAACCAAACCGTGTAGGAATTGTTTAACAAATAATGCTATATTCTGACATGTGAACAATTTTATTTCCTTAATTTTGATTCCCAACATTGATTAGTGATGCTGTGGGTGTGGGGTATGCTACATAATAACCAAGAAATTATTGCGTATTCTTGACGTATATATATATAAAAGTCTCCATCATTGACTTCAGCTGTCACATATTTTGAACAAATTACAAAAATCTTCTTAGCGCATTCCTCTTGCTCACGCTAAAATCTCCCCAAATAAACTCTTCTAAATGAAGAATATCCAAAATCTAAATCTCAGAGTTAAAGGTAACTGGACCAACAATAATAAACTATACATAGAAAATTATAGACTAGATTTTACGTCCCCTAACTGCAGTGGAAACATTAATAAATAAGGAGTTAAAATATTTATGGACATGACCAAGGCATCAAAAAGCATTAAATGTTGCAACTTTAAATTGCAGAGTTTGTATTTTTAATAACTGATATGAGGTACAATATCTCTCTAGTTTTTCACTATTATTTATCTCATATTTGATCACATGGGCTATGCTCATCGAATAAACCTAGAAATTGTGATACCACTATTGAGGAAAAACAGAACAAGTTATCTCCCCTTGTTATTAAAAGAGACAAAATAAAATAGAGATAAATTAGAAGAGAACCCCAACAATTTTAACTTAGAAAGAGAGAAAGTATAATTATAATATGGGTGCGACTAACTTACGAATTGCAAGTTAGTTCGCATCCAAGCGAACTGTTTGGACAACTGTTGGATAGAAATATCATTAATCTAAGCCATTAAATTTGTTACCGGTTACCTCTTGTATGTAAAAGTTGGTATGGTATAGGACGACTTCAATATAGTACAAAAGTCTTTTTCGTCCAAAATAACTTCTAACCTGTAATGAAATCGTTTTGGACCAGTACGACTTCTGTGTTGAAGTTGTTACTTCTTTCTTGAAGTCGTTATCAGTCAAGACGATTTTAATAAAAAATAAAAAAACGATGTAGCTCATTTGGTAAAATGATACTTTATTATCAAGGAACTATGATTTTTGAAAAATGGAAAAAATAAAAAATGTGCAAATGGGCTGCAGGGAACTTATTATTTTTTGAAGTCGTTATGGTTGATAACGACTTCCTGCACTGAAGTCGTTTTCTCTCATACCGACTTCTACACTAAAGTCGTATAATGCTACTATGACTTCTAAAAGATGTACAAAACGGTAAACGATAACCAATTTTTTTTCATCCAACGACTATTAAGCAATTCGCTTTTAAACTAACTTATAATATTTGTGTTTTTCACTTTAAGAGGATAACACTCAATTACACTAAATTAAAATGAAATATAATGTTTCTCAAGTCTCTAACAAGGAATAGTCTAATCTCACGCTATAGTGGGTATCAACTCTCTTACATTCTCTTCATTTTACTATTATCACTTCTTGTTTCTCATGTTTCACGCTATAGTGGGTATCAACTCTCTTACATTCTCTTCATTTTACTATTATCACTTCTTGTTTCTCATGTTTCACGCTATAGTGGGTATCAACTCTCTTACATTCTCTTCATTTTACTATTATCACTTCTTGTTTCTCATGTTTCACGCTATAGTGGGTATCAACTCTCTTACATTCTCTTCATTTTACTATTATCACTTCTTGTTTCTCATGTTTCTCCTCCTTTCAAGTTCCCCTTAATAAGCAGAGGAAGTTTTTTGAGATAAAGAGATAATGAATAACTAAGGTTTGTCGTATTTCCATACACTTAAAAAACATCATATTCAATTATTTAGGTTAGACTTTATAGTTTTTTAGAGTTGGATAATACCTTCAAGAATTTAAAAATATTATTATTGATTATATTCAAGGAAATAATTTAAAAGTTGTGCACTTTCATTAGTTAAAGAGAAAAATATGTGTATATTGACAATGTAAGAAATTTTTATATTATCAATGTATTATTCATCATTCAGATTTTAGTATCATCTACTTTGAAACAAAAATAATACAAATGAATAATTAATAATATATTAACTCTATATAAAATTGTACACTGTCAATGCATATATATTTTACTATTAACTAAGTAATGATTCCCAACCAATTTTGAACCATGGACATTTTTATACTTCCATTAATTAAAGGGACTGGGAAGAATCAATTGACAAGAAAGTTCCATGATTAGATGCTCATTCATAACCATCATTATCACTTAATAACAAGCTTAATTAATTCAAAACAGAATTAAAAAAACTAAACCAAAAGAGTTGTTTTGTATATAAGCATCTCTAATCTAGTTTATTTGCTGCAAACCAAACCGTGTAGGAATTGTTTAACAAATAATGCTATATTCTGACATGTGAACAATTTTATTTCCTTAATTTTGATTCCCAACATTGATTAGTGATGCTGTGGGTGTGGGGTATGCTACATAATAACCAAGAAATTATTGCGTATTCTTGACGTATATATATATAAAAGTCTCCATCATTGACTTCAGCTGTCACATATTTTGAACAAATTACAAAAATCTTCTTAGCGCATTCCTCTTGCTCACGCTAAAATCTCCCCAAATAAACTCTTCTAAATGAAGAATATCCAAAATCTAAATCTCAGAGTTAAAGGTAACTGGACCAACAATAATAAACTATACATAGAAAATTATAGACTAGATTTTACGTCCCCTAACTGCAGTGGAAACATTAATAAATAAGGAGTTAAAATATTTATGGACATGACCAAGGCATCAAAAAGCATTAAATGTTGCACCTTTAAATTGCAGAGTTTGTATTTTTAATAATTGATATTTCCTCACGGATGTACTTTAACTTTTACTTTATTCTGCAAACTAGTTTCTTCACTGTCCGTTTGCCATAAATTTCCAATCTGTTGCGTTGATATAGTGTATAATAGATTGGAAATTTGTAAGAGAAACAAATGTATGTAATTACATTGTATGAATTTTATATACTATAAATGAATGATAAATAATATAAATGAATGATAAATGATATACTGATTGTGCATAAATTTTTATACTGACAATACAGAGATATTACATAATTTGTAAAGAGTTGTAGTAAATAACTGACTTTACAGAGTTGTATGTTCAGTAATAGTTGAGATTTGTGTAACTTAAATTAAATGCCCAATGTCCCATACTTGCTTAAGATGAACATACAAGTAATTAACTTCTTTCTTAATTCCTTAGTATTTTGTAGAAAGAAAGTAATTTATAATGAATTGGAGTGCTCTATCACCTACATTAATTACAGATTTTAATGTTAGGTCAATTCTGCATTTAATAGGACAGTATTTCAGTGCTTGTTGATCTCACACTCTTCCGGGTTTTATAATCTTCAGATGTACAAAAATTAATTTGGTTGATTGTGGCTGTGAATTCAGTCAGAAAATTTTGTTCAGCCTTAATGAAGGGCAATATGTGCACAATTTTGCAAGATTTGTTTTTAGTATGTGGGGTATACGACTCACAATGAATCAAACTACTTCAAATTGGTTTGAGACTTGGATTAATTAATTAGCTCGAGTAAGAATCTTCTCAAGGGAGATAAAGACTACAAAAAAGGAAAAAAGTCAAGTGCTATAACACTTTTATCATTATAGTTACAATGAAATCATATTTTTATTATTGAAATCAAAAGAAAAAAATAAGGACTCTTCCGTGAATTTGATTCATTAGCTAAATGAGTTAAATTTAAATTAAAAATTAAATATTAAAGATTCAAAAATTGTTTGTATAAAACTGGAGTGAAGGATAAGCTAAGCTAACATAGATTCATCTCAACTTCACTAAACTTAGCTTGTTGGAAGGTAACTTTAAACAAGTCAATCAGATTGGCCGCAGTTGATTTGTCCTATAGGCAAATAATTTTTTAATAGAAACTGTTCATTCTAAAAATCTAATTAAAAATTGTTTAAAAAGATCTATTTGGTGGGAAAAAACCATCAATCAATTTTTCCGAGGGGCTATTTTCAATTTCGTGCTATTGTACAGTTTAATATGCTAGGCTTAATGTGTAGACTAAAAACATTGATCCTTATTTCAAGAGAGATAATCAATGCATTTTCCTGTCTTCTTTCAGAATTCAATGAGCTTCAAGGTCAAGCTTTGACAGCTATGAATATATTATATTTTTCAAGCCATTTCTAACAGAACCTAATGCAATGTGATTAATCTCCCACGTCCTTTATTTTTAAAGACATATGACATTAAGTTTAGCCTAAAGTAAAAAGTGTTAAACACAACCTGTAGCTAGGAGAAATTTAGGCTATATAGTTTATGATGATAAAGACTAGTCAAACTTAAGTATAAGTCAGTCCAAATAATTTATTATATTAGCAGAAATGTTACAAACGCTCTCGGAAGATAAACTCCAATAATAACTAAATAAACATAAACTATAGATAAACTCAAATAATATAAAAGTAAATAAATTTTAAATAGGATTATGTTCTATCAATCCAAATATATCTAACACACAATCTCAAACTAAAACTTACTAAGCTTTAAACTTGTTACAAAGAATTTCTTTCAAAATAAAATGAAAATAATAAACTAATTATATGGTTCCACAAAATCATCAAGAAATATATTATAATCGTGAAATCTTTTAGTATAACCACTATAGGATGATTATTATCAATGAGAAAAGAATTTACGTGTGACAGAATTCATCTTCATGATAAAGTGAACCACTATCTTGAAGGGTGATGGTACCTTTCCACTAAGGACCTCCTCAATGGGTCATTTTACCAACGACCTTCAATCATTGAAGCAAAGATAATAGGGCAATTAAAGAAAGATATGAACAATTTGATGCCAATAACGTAGCTTTTTGGTCGATCAATCGAATGAATAATACAACTTGCCACCTAGATAATCCTTTTCTTTTCTATTTTGTCGGTTATAACTAGTGTTCGTATTTTACAAAACACAGTTTCCTTGGCAGACACAATCATAGGAGAGGTTGGTTTCTCATACTCATTTGATCATTATTGCCGGGTTGCTCTTGTTTTGCTTTCAAAGCTCTCATTTCAATAGCCTATTTTATGGGTGTGGAATCTCTAACCAATCCTCCTAATGAATGTGTTCCAAGAAAATAATGTCATTTGTTTCTTAGTTGAATAGAGCAAAAACGTCAAATAATCAAAGTAGGTAACCTTATAATGTTGGGATGGTTAATAAATAATAGTTGAGAATAAAATATATGCAATGCTTGAAATATATTATTGTATAAAGTCTCATAATATTAAGTAGTAGAATAGAGGATAAAAACCAATGTTATATATTGGACTCAACTCTATTATTATAATGCACACCAATTTGAAACACACCCCATGGACCTTGACCCATGAGTGTGCTAGAGTTTGTAATCCTTTTTTCTCTAATAATATCTTAGTAGTCACTCAACGCTCCCGGGGACTAGGCACAATTAGTCAAACCACACTAACAAATTCTCTGGTTTATTCTCTTCTATTTATTTTATGCCCTTTATTTGATTGTATGTGGTTAACGATGTACAGTGATCGCTCTCGCCACATCAACAATTAGTATTAGAGAAGAAACCACATGAGTTGATGGAGAAGGAAACTTGATGGGATCATAGCGGGGACCACAATTGTGTGTAATTGATTGGGATCAAGCAGGAGATAAAGTCTGAGTTGTTGAGTCAGGTTCTGAGACATGTGTTGAAAATATCTCTCTAGATGTTGTAGGAGATCATCTCATTTAAGAAGTGAAATTAACTATCCTTGTGTCGTACATGCGACATCATGGTGAAGGATATTAGTTGCTAGCAAATCCACAAAAGCATAGGGGTACTGGCTGACTTTGATGTAGAGTATGACACAAACATTGACTTGGATGCAAGGTGTAACACAAGCATTGATAGATATGCAGGGTGTGACATGTGCATTGACTTGGATGCAAGAGTGTGACCCTAATAATGGTTGACATTGACACAAGGTGTGTGCTGTTAGTATACTCCTTATGGTGGAGTATGATACTTTTTTGAACCCTAATTGTTGGAATAGATAATAGTGCTAGCAGTTGAGCCCTTCCAAGGAAGCTCTATGGTTCAACAAGATGAGTATTAAAGTTGGCGACTATTGGAGAACTTTGGTGTAGAGGTGATATGAACCAGCCTAGGCCAAGTTCTGAGTCAAGTGGCAAGAGAGGTCAAGAGGGTCCTATGACTAGGGCCAAAGCCAAATCAAGACTCCTGAAGGTCACAAAGGACTCAATTGACCTTGGAGATTACATGGGGAATGGGCATTTATGTCCTTAGATGTGATATGGTAGTTGTTTTTATTTTATTGCACGAATAAGTGGGATTAATTCTCATGGGTAGTGTTAGGAGTATTTTTAAATTATTGTTAAGTATTTTATTTTCATTAAATCATGTAATATGAGGGTTGGGAATGTATTTTGTTTCCTGGTAACATGGTCCAATAGTGGCCAAGAAATTGATTACTAAGAAACCATGTAGGATCGTTATAGTAATTAAACAAGGGGATATCAATGGCATGGCAAGTACAATATGGTGTGAAGAAGAACTAAAAAAGGAATGTTTCCAATCAGCCTAGGAATAAAAGAAGAAGTTAGCATGAATCAAAGAATTCAAATTCAAGGTGAAGCTAAAGATATTTCAACAAGCAAATTCGGTCCAAACCTTTCCTTTTTGGAGGCCATTCGAATTAAACAAGGATTCAATGCATTCAAGGCCAAACTCATTCCAGAAAGGCAAGAAATCAAATCTCATTTAAAGCATTCAAGGTTCATCCAAGAAAGGCAAGTAATCAAGGCTTTCCATTAAAAGGAGGCGTGTGAATCCTTGGGTAATCTTCACCTCTTCAATTCAGATTTGCAAGGAACAAAAGGCAATCAGCTCATTCAAATATGAATTCAAACTCAAGGCATGAAGATCCAATCAATTATGATAATCAATTATGAACTTTCCTTTTTAAGCATTTTTTTGAAGAATCCGTCCATATAAAGGCACATTCAAGTTATCCAAATCAAATAAGCACATGGGTGGAAATATTCAAGGGAATTCGGCCAAATTCAAATACCAAAATAACTCAGCCATTAAAACTCATTTAATTACATGTTTTTAATTAGGATTTCAAATTTCAAATTAGGACTAGTCAAATTTCCCTATTTATGTATTCCTTTTCAGCATGAATGAATTAAGTTGAATTTGAGATAAAAATCTAAGTGTTTAGTTGAGAATTTCTCCTACTCTTATCTTGGCCGTGGCCAACCATTGGACTTATCAAGAACATCAGTTCTTGTGGCGTTCTAAGACTCATCACCCTCTCGGTGTGGCGTCTACATTCTTATCAAGGAGTTATCCTTGTGGCGAATACCTTGTTCTTATCAAGCATCCTTGCTTGTGGCGGACTGCATTGGCTTATCAAGCATCCTTTGCTTGTGGCGCTTCATCATCATTCTTTTTCCATTTCCCTAGTACCTCACGCACAACACAAATCCCTTTTCAATTCTATACACATCAAACCCTTCATCCAAATAGCCCCAAATATACCCAACAATTAGCACAAACCTAGCCTAAAAGATTAATCCCAAACCCAAGCCAAACATTCCCCAAAAGTCCTCACATACAACCTAACCTAGACCCCACATAATTACCATACACAACCCTATCCAAAATTAGCCAAAAAGAACCATTAACATCAAAACCGAATTTGAGATTCCAAACTCAAAATTTTCAAGCTAAAAACGATCCTAAATATAGGCAGCCCCCTAGAGGTTGTCATCAAGAGGTTCCATATATCGAAAGACGTCATAACAATGGAGAGTTATACGACATGTTCTGTTAAATAGTGATATGAGAAGATGCACTACAAGTTTGGAGAGCTAGACTCTTGGTAAAATCATCAATGATATTCAAAAATGCTTATGTTGAGTGGGAGGAGACTCTTATGTGGAAGAGTTATTAAAGAGAATTATGGAGTGGTAAGATGGAGTGTAATATTCGATAAGGTGGATATTTTTGCGAAGATTTCGTAATGAGCAAGATATTCATTTATTTCAATCAAGATGGAGATTGTTGAGGATACTTAGAATATATTATTGTATGTAATCATGCATTGTCAAGTATTTGAGTAGATGAGAGAAACCAATGTTATATATTAGACTCAACTCCCTTATTACAATGTGTACCAATTATAAGCATCAAATAGAAACACCTCATGGACCTTGGCCCAATGAGTGTGCTAGAGCTTGTAATTTGTATTCTATAATAATATCATGGTAGTCGCTCAATGCTCCTAGAGACATATGCATAATTGACCAAACCCAGTTAACAAATTCTCTTGTTTGATGTCTTCTATTTATTCTATGTCATTTATTTGATTGCTTATAGATAACGTTGCATAACAATTATTTCTGTTGCACCAACATTTACAACACCAAAAGTGAGAGACACTTTCTGCTAGAAATAAATAGAAGTTTTGAGACATGCTCTTAACTTGTGAAACAAAAATGAAATTAGTGAAAGCAATTTACAAGTACTTGTTAATAATAACCTAGCAAAAAATAAATTAGGGACACAAAAAGAACAATGGAAAACTTTTGGGAAATTTATAACCAATTATTATTCCTATGATACAAGATGCCGACTTGTAGAAGTGACAAATATATAAATACAATAGAAAAGAATAGAAAAATAACACCAATAATTTTAACGTGAAAAAACCTCTCAAATTAAGAAGTAAACAACTACAAAACATAGTCGATAAATGTCTTTATTATGTAAAGTAAGATTACAATATTTGTCCATCTCTCTCACTCTAAAAGGATAATACACAATATCACCCAAGAATGATGGAATACAAAGTCTCTCACTAGAAATACCAGTCTCACAATATGGTGGATATAAACTCTCTCACTTACTATATATGTTATCATAAAAACATAGTGGAAGTTTAAGTCTTGTCATCTTTTCAAGACACCTTGGAAATACTACTTTGACTTTTTAGGTTAGACTTTATAGTCTTCAAGAGTCAAAGAATAATTCTAAGATTTTAAAAAGACCATCATTAAGTTTATTCGTTGGATCATCTACCAAGGCTGGTTATGATCCCTTATCAATTAGGAATGATTCCAAACAAATCTCTCCCTTCTTGAATTAATTGAAGGGTATCACCAATCCGCTCCACTAAAACTGTGTGTTATCTTCTTGACTTGAACCTCATTGATCAACATGCTTGACCAATTGTCATCACTATGAATTTTCTCTAGATGCAACTCACTATCTTCCAAAGCATTTTTTATCCATTTATAATGGTAATCAATGTTCTTTGTCTAGGAATGAAATGCATGCTTAGTTAAGTGGATTGCACTTGGTTATCATAGTGCAATACATATCTCACTCACTTACTATATGTTATCATAAAACATAGAGGAAGATTAAGTCTTGACATCTTTTCAAGACACCTTGGAAATGCTCCTTTAACTTTCTAGGTTGGACTTCATAGTCTTCAAGAGTCAAAGAATAATTTTAAGATTTTAAAAAGACCATCATTAAGTTTATTCATTGGATCATCTACCAAGGTTGGTTATGATCCCTTAGCAATTAGGAAGGATTCCAAACAAATCTCTCCCTTCTTAAATCAATTGAAGGGTATCACCAATCCACTCCACTAAAACTATGTGTTATCTTCTTGACTGGAACCTCACTAATCAACATGCTAGACCAATTATCATCACTATGAATCTTCTCTAGATGCAATTCACTATCTTCCAAAGCATTTTTTATCCATTTATAATGGTAATCAATGTTCTTTGTCTAGGAATGAAATGCATGATTCTTGGGTTATCATAGTGCAATACATATCTTTCTTGATCATGACTAAATTCCTGCAAGTTACCTTTAATATATTTTACCTCTTTGTCACCTTCAGATGTTGCAGTGCACCCTGCTTCGTTTTTTGAGAATGTAACACATCTTTGTAACTTGAATTTCCAAGATACAACCCCTAGAAATGTAGTTAGATATATGTTTCTATATATCCTACTAACACAAGATTTCATTACCAAAACATAAACATTTATTGGTAGTTCTCCTAACATATATGAATATTCGCTTCACTACTTCCCAATGCTATTTGTCGGGATTAGACAAGAATTGACTCACAAATACAACTACATGAGCAATATCGGATCTTTTACAAATCATGGTGCACATTAGGCTTCCTACAATAGAAGAATAAGACGTTATGCTCATTTCCTTTTATTCTTCGTCACTAGTTAGACATTGTATTATACTTATCTTGAAATGTGCAGCAAGTTGAATACTAATATGCTTTGCCCTAACAATATTGAATCTCTTAAGAACTTTCTTCTTTTGTGATAGTCATATTGACTTCTTGGAATAATCTCTGATATGATTACCCTTATTCAAAGGATTTATTTTGTATGACACAAGTCTTTCAAGATAAAAGACTTGATTAAAACATTCTTCAAACCGACAATCTTGGTTTTTTATATTGGATGACTAATATATCATCAACATATAATATTAAGATAGTAAAGTTACCATCTTCATACCTTTTGATGAATATAAACCGACTGTCTTCATGTAAAATATATATATATATATATATATATATATATATATGTATGTGGAGAATCTTTTAATTTATATATATTAAGTAAATAATAAACATTCTACTCGACAAAGTGAATCAAGATAATAAGTTGGACTAAATAGTGTGTGAACTCCTAATAAAAACTAAATCAATTCGATCTAACTAGTCTTAATGAACAGTTCATGAATTCAAACTGAATTAAGTTTAATATGGAAAATAGCTCATATCCAGCTTGACCCAAGTTTCTAGATGAGCCAATTTCTACTGAGCCAAATCGAGTTAAGTCCAAGTTCCACTTGATTTGGCTTCGGCATGAGAGACACAAAATGTTAAACGTGAGGGTAAGAAGTTATAATCTCATTCACTACCTTCTTCCCCAGTTAAAACAATTGTCCATAAAAAAATTAACTATAGATTCAAGAGAAAAGATGTATACAGTGATAGTGGAAGAGTTTTCTACATGGTTATTACATTACGTATCATTCATTTTTAGTTATCATTGACTCTTTTAAAAAAGTAACAAATGAATGATAAATAATGTATTAACTGTGTATAATTTTTTATATTGACAATGCATAGATATTACACTCTAGATTTAATATGCATTTTATTTAAATATGGTAAATCCCAATATTTGGCAGTTCAAAGACAATTCAGGTAAATAAAGTTGTAAGTAAATCGCAACCACCTGTTACAAAAAAAATCGCAACCAAATAACATGTGGGGATCCCTAGTTATTTCACGTAAAAGTTGTGAAATTAAATTCAACCATCTCACGAATTCAGTGGACCTCATATATATGATTATGAGGTCTTTTCTTGAGTGGATCATATTTGTTTTGGGCGAGTAGGTATAATAGGGTCCTAAGATTGGGCCTATGAAATAAAGCCTTCAACCTTTATCAGCCCCATCTCTATCAATATTATAATGTGGATATACAAACATAGCTTGAATGACAAAAAAAACGATCACATCTTCTATCATAGAAAATGTACCACTTATTATGATTGATTAAAAAATATATTTAAATTAAATTTTAATAATAAAATATTTTTTTAATCAATCATAATAAATAATATATGCAACACATTTTTTGGTTACAAAATATGTAATCCCAAAAAATATACCATTCCTTGACGAAAAAGGAAAGATAGCTTCATTTTCTCTAGACATAATTGACTTATTATTTGCAGAACAAAATTAGATATTCAAAACCAATGTTATTAAAATCGGACCGGCCATCAAACCGGTGAGGGTACTGGTTTAGTGGTTCAGTGGTTCAACCAGTGGTTCAGTAATTAAACCGCATGAGATTAAACCAGTTAAACCGGACATACATGCTTATATATATGTGTGTGTAAACCTGTAACAAAAATTATATAATATGTAGATACTCAAATTTATAATCCATTTTTATAGTCAAAGTAAGAATTCTCATAAACAAACAACTTTAATAAATCCAAAGTCTAAATTACAAATACAAATAGTAATCCACAAGTACTTGTCTTACTTAACAAACTCGAAACATATGACGCAAGTTCATAACTCAGTCTAC